>NW_023277364.1:0-86809 GCF_003668045.3 Cricetulus griseus | reverse complement strand
AGTCTTAGGTCTCACCACTACTGGGCTCCGTTTTAGGTCCAAGGAAATATATGAACAATGTTCCCATCACACCTAACTTGCCCAGTGTTTTTAGTGAAGTGCAGCACTCCTCACACTCCCAAGCCTGAGCTCAGCGCCTGTGCACAAATGCTTCCAATGGGCTCAACTGGGATGCTTGTCACACACAGGCAGGCACAAAACTTTCCAGTTCTGCCTCAGAGAGGGCAACCACATTGATGACCGCTTTGTGGGTTGTCCCCTCAACTCTGGGGCACCTCGATGCCCCAGGTCCTCTCCAATACCACTTCAGATCCTGGCTACTGTGCAAGCAATGTCCCGAGTCCTTCCTTCCCACTCAACATTTCTCCCCCATGGCCGTGGAATCCAGGTCCCAGGATACTGCAGTTAACCCAGACACGACCTACCAAGGGACCCATTGTAGCTCAAGTCCAAAGAGTGCCCCACAGTATTTGAATGCTAGATGAGTAACTAAGAACTGGTGAAACCGCTGTTTTCAAACAGCAGCACTCAAAACCTGGCGGGACTTTATTCCAGAGCAAAAAGTGCCCCAAAGTTTGAGTACCACCGGCTGACATGGTCCAGAGAAATGCACAAACCGGAAAAATATTTACCCGCCAGAAAACTGAAAACATTGGAACCGTTCAAACCAATGTGCCAAAAACCTAAATGATATGTAAATTCAGGGTGGTTAGTATCCGGTCCCCAAATTGACACAAGTCCAGTGATAATTTGGCTTCTCCAGAAATGCAATACAATTGCCTGGGACCCTCGGAAACTCCCGGAATCATCATTCAAAATCCCCACAAACACTTCTAAAATTCCTACATGCTGAAACTATACACAATCAGCCTGCCTCCTGTGAGTGGGACTAAACCCGGCTGACTTGAGGCCTCCATGCCGAATCCTATTCTTTGTTTATTTAAAATTCTAGTTTTTACAAGTTCCAAAGCAAGCTAGTCAGTGCTGGCTCAAGCCCTTAATCCTAGTTAGGCAGGCGGACCTGTGCGTTCGAGAACGGCATAGTCTACAGAGCGCGTCCAGGACACACTCCAAACTACATAGATTACCAAAAGTTCTGAAAGTAGGCATTGGTCGTATTGAGGAAGGCAGATGTTTGTTACTCAGCCCGACCCAGGTCGTAAGCTGGCTAAATTAAACCTATCTCATCCAACATCCATATCAAGCCTACACCTGTCTCTCAAAGCTAAGATCCTCGATTTCAAATCCCGGAAAAGAAAAAAAAATACCTTTCTGACAGAGAGAAAGCCGGACTGGAAAGGTGGAGCAGAACATCCTCACAAGCACCAACAAGAACTGAAAGAAGTCTCTGGGAATGGGAGAGGCTCTAGTATTTACATAGTCTGAGGGCTCATTGGTCCCCTGGAGGGGAGGCTCTGGAATCCCTCTCCCCAACTGGGGCCCTCCTTACCCAATCCACACTGTGTCCTGGGTTCTGTGAACTCCTGGGGCTGAATGACCTTCAGCATCCATGCCCTGCTGGCCAGCCATCCTGGGTCTGTCTCCCCACCCCCAGAGGAGGAAGTGGATTTGTTTTTTTGTATGTATCTATTTTTTAAATGGCTAGGGTCGCGGTAGGGTGTTTCCATTTTTGTAGCAATTATTGAGGCTGAGGCTGGCAGTGCAGGAAGGATCGCTGTTCTTTCAAGGCTCTGGGGTCACCAATAGTGAATTCCAGACCAGCCAGGGTACATAGTGAGATTCAGCCTTTTGATTGTGTGTTTTGGGTCCTTCAAGGGTTTCTGGTTAGTTTTGGAGCCTGCCCTAGACTGGAACTCCCTGAGATCCATCGTTGTCTGCCTCCTGGGTGCTGGGATGAAAAGAAATTTGCCACCACTGCCCATATTCAGATTCATTCTTAAAGGAAACAATATCTATGTGGGAGGCTCATTGTTTTGTTCTGTTTTCTTATTTTCTGACTGAGTTGAAGTCCTTTCTCAATTACTCCAACTTGGCCCTAAACTCACTGAATTGCCAAGGATGCCCATGGATTCCTTATCTCACAAGGGCTGCAATAATGGGCACATAAGACCATGCCCAGTTCAGTCATCAATTCCTGGCAAATTTCTATGTATTTTTGATGTATTGTTTATTGAAGAAGTAAACCTTGTCAGCAAGTAGCTAGGTCTTCCATTTGTATAAGCAGATAAAGATGGGGATTTGGCCCATGTAGTGGCAACACCTTTACTCCTAGCACTTGGGAGGCAGATAGATGTCTTGAGTTTGGGGCCAGAACTACACAGAGAGGACCTATATCCATAAAAATAGCAACAAGAATATAGGTTTTAGAGTCTAGAATATTGGGTTTCTTTTGATATTTTTCTCACTTTATTTGTTTGGAGACTGGGTCTTTCTAGGCTAGGCTAGCTTTGGATTCTCTATGTAGCTGAGGATAAACTTGTATCCTTCTCCTGTCAGATCTTTCCCAGTCTGGCCTTGGCCATTATGCCTTGTCTATTCTATGCTGAATACAAAAAGCAAAGCATCCCATCAACTTAGCTTTAACCTCAGAATTTAGTTTATTTTGTGTCTGAGTGTGTGTGTGTGTGTGTGTATGTATGTATGTGTATGTGTGTGTGTGTGTGTGTGTGTGTGTGTGAGAGAGAGAGAGAGAGAGAGAGAGAGAGAGAGAGAGAGAGAGAATATCCTACTATCTCTGGCTAGCCTGGGACTCACTATGTAGACAAGGCTGGTCTTTGCCTTAAGAATAAATACTTGTGCCACCACTCTATTCTGCAGTAAGCTTTTTAAAATTGCATTTTGAGTGTGGTGGTGTACAAATTTAATCCAAGCATTCTGGAGCTAGAAGCAGGCACATATCTAGATATCCAGGACCTGGTCTACAAAGCTGGTTCCAGGACTACAATTACCATTCTTACACAGAAAAACGCTGTATGGAAAAAACAAAACAAAACAAAAAACCCCACATAATCGGAGACAGAATAGACTCCTCCATTATCCCAAAAGCAACCTCCCCACATATACAAACACATAATGAACTTTGAACATGTTTAGAGACTTCTAGATAAAAAATGCATTTATTATTTTGTGTATCTACAAGGATCAGACTACAGGCATGGCTTGATTTGGGAGCTTTCTTTTCCTCTTTGTGTATGTGTATTTGGGACTGGGGGTGTCCACAGAGGAGAGAAGATGACATCAGATGACAGGGACCATCCCTTACAGGATGTTGTGAACTACTAACTGGATGATGGAAACCAAACTTGGCTCCCTGAGAAGAGCAGTCTTAACCACTGTGCCATCTCTCCAGCTCCTGCTTTGGGGATCTGGGTTTCTGGGATCTATTACAATGCTGTCTCCCCACAAAGGCTCAACCTGAGTAGAGGTAGAATCCTGCAGTGCTATTCTGTCCCTCTCTACATCCCCCAACCCATCTCCCTAGACAGGGTTTCTCTGTGTAGCCCTGGCTGTCCTGGAACTCACTCTGTAGCCCAGGCTGACCTTGAACACAGAAATCAGCCCCTTTGCTGGGATTACAAATGAGACACCATGTCTACTGTTGCAAACCCAACTCTTAGCAAGTTGCAGACATTGGACTCACTGTTTAGAGACGTGTTCTCTGGGGACAGAGAAGCCCTGAGGGCCGGAGCCTCCCTAACTCTACTCTTCCAGAACATATGTGATTCCAGACTAAAACTGAGGAGCAATTTAATCACAGAAGGAAATCACTGATTAATGTCTTCAAACTAGGAAGGGAATCCAGTCTATAATAACTTACATTATTGGCTGGTTGTTGGTGTCAAAGCCTTTAACGCCAGCACTCTCAGGAGGCAGAGGCAGAGGTAGGTGTCTCTCTGTGAGTTCAAGGACAGCCTGGTCTACAGATTGAGGTCCAGGACAGGCTCCAAAACCATACAGAGAAACCTGTCTCAACACACACACACACACACACACACACACAAAACCTTACATTATTATAACTTGTATTGTTTTTGCCCCCTCTCAGTCTAAATGGTTACTTTTTCTGTGTAGCCCTCACTGCCTTGGTACTCAGCTTAGTAGAATAGGGTAGCTTTGAACTCATGAGAACTAGCTGCCTCTGGCCACCAAGTGAAGTTATTTAAGGTTACCTGTGTGAACACAGAAGGGACACTATTTGCTAAGGGCTACAACACTCACTAAGGAATTTGTCCAGCAACCAATGAATAGGCTCATGACACTTTCCTTTAAACACTGTCACCTGTAAAATCCTCACCTCAATGCCCTGAAAAGACCACCTCACACAACTCAGCTTGTCCTCTGCATCCTAGACAGCTGTGGCCTCATAGACAAAGCAGGTGAGGACCTTTCTTCCATCCTGGGAACCAACCAGACACTGTCTGAGCTTTATGTGACCAACAAGGCTCTGGGGGACAAAGGTGTCAGGATACCGTGCAGGAGGCTGAGACATCCAGGCTGCCAACTTGGAGTCCTGTGGTGAGAGATGGACCCCTGATTTCTTGGGGAGTATAGCGAATTCGGGAATACTGGCCTCTGATTTCGGGTAGAAATTCTAAATAATTGAGATGCATTAAACACTGGATAAATGATGCTGCAGAGATAGATCAAAAGTTAAAAGCACTTGGTGATTTTACAGGGGACCTGAGATAAGTTCCCAGCACCCCTGTCAGGTGGCCACATTCACCTGTAATTCTAGCTCCCAGGGATCCAACTCCCTTTTCTAGTATTCATGATAATGTCCCCAGCACACCCCCACATGCACATGCACAGATGAAAATAATAAAATTAATAAACTGCCCAAGATGGGTGTCCCACGCCTTTAATCCCAGCACTTGGGAGGCAGAGGCAAGAGGATCTCTCTGAGTTTGAGGCCAGCCTGGTCTACAGAATGAATGTCAGGATTGGCTCTAAAGCTATACAGGGAAACCCTGTCTCAAAAAAACAAAATAAATAAAATAACTTGATGAATAAAAAGTCCAATATTGTACTGTGTTGAAACACCAAAAAATAAATAAATAAAATAAAAGATTGGGAGGAAGGAGCCCAGAGATTTTGGGACCATGTTTGATCCCAGGACATAGAAAGCAGATGCAGGAAAATCTCAAAGAATTCTGTAAGAGCAAGGTAAACTAGAGAGGGTGTAGTTAACTCCATCCTCAGAAAAAGCCTGAAAAGATTCTGTGTGTAGCACAAGGCTGATTCAGCTGCAGGGTTTCTCTGTGGCTTTGGAGGCTGTCCTGGAACTAGCTCTTGTAGACCAGGTGGGTATCGAACTCATAGCAATCCTCCTTCCTTTGCCTCCCAAGTGCTGGGATTAAAGGTGTGCATCACCCCTGCCAAGCCCAGATCACCCACTCTTAACCAACTCTGAACAGCCAAGGTACATACCAACTGGCTTGCAGTTTGTTTTCTTAAAAACACTCAGTTGGAGAAATGGCTCAGAGTTTAAGAGCACTGGCTGCTCTTCCAGAGGTCCTGAGTTTCCCAGCAACCACATGGTGGCTCACAACCATCTGTAATGGGTTATGGTTCCCTCTTCTGACCTGCAGGGATACATATAGACAGAACACTGTATACATAATAAATCAATAAATATAAGAAAACCTTCACAATTGAGGGCAGGCAGCCTTTTCCTGCAGCTTCTGTGTCAGTTTGTTGGACAGGGTCACTGACGAGTATTATAACTTAACATTAAACCTTATGAGTCTGCATCACAATGAGTTGGTTCCTTGGTGCTCTCTTTTTGGGATCTCAGGAACTTGGCATAAAAATTCCACACCATCCAATGAAGCAGAGAAACCCTGTATCCAACAAGGAAACTGAACATTGGGAGTAAGGAGGCTGGAGAGGTGACTCTGTGGTCAGAGCAAGTGATTTTGCAGAGGTCCCAGTTTCCAGACTCCACTCTGTGAGTCACAACCTGTTCCTGGTGATCCAACTCCATTTCCGAGATCCAATAAGCCCTGGTGACCTCCATTGGCACTGCAATATGAGGTTCAGTCTTACATGTGTGCAAAATACTCATCCTACAACAAAACTAAATGGCTAGAGAGCTGTCTCAGCATGTTCAAGCATCTACTGCCAAGCTTGATGACAGGCTTCACCACCAGGACCCTCTTGGGTAGAAAGGAAAACATATACACTGGCAGCCGACTAGGCATTGGTGGTGCAACCCTATAATCCCAGGACTTGGGAGGCAGAGGCATACAGATCTCTGGGAGTTCGAGGCCAGAATGTTCTACAAAGTGAGTTCCAGCACAGCTAAGATTGTTAACACAGAGAAACCCTGTCTGAAAATACAAACCAACAAAAGGAACACATGCAACACACTTTCAAAGGTCCTGATTTCAAAATCACAGCACCCAAGTGATAATTCACAACTGTCTGTAACTCCATTTCCAGGTGATTTGGCATCCTCATGCAGGCAAAACTCCAGTGTACATAAAATAAACATAGTTTCCAGGTGGTAGTGGCCAATGTGTTCAATTACAGCATTCAAGAGGCAGAGGCAGGCAGATGTCAAGGAATTTCAGACCAGCCTGGTCTACAGAGCAACTTTCAGGACAACCAAGGCTCCACAGAGAAACCTGTCAAAAAACAAATGAGAAAACAATAGAAATGTTAATGTTTAATTGTGTGTGTGTGTGTGTGTGTGTGTGTGTGTGTGTGTGTGTAAGAGAAAGAGAATCCTTGACATTTGAAACTCACATCAGGGAGAGGGACCAGCTCCATTAGCTACCCTGTAACCTATATAGTTGCACCATGGTACATGCCCTCCCTCATTGCTTTCCCTTAGTCTTCTCCAGCCTTATGTTTCCTTTCTCCTGACTTTAGATCACTCTGCTCTTTTAGCAAGCCAGGTTCCATGTCCCCACTTTACCAACTGAGCTTTGTATTTGACGAGATCACTGAAAAAAAAGACACCATCTTACTGATCCCAAATTTTAACAAGCAAAGAACGAAATGACACATTTTTAATCAAAGGAAGCAATAGTGACAGGTTTATTTAAAATTTTCCAGTAGAGAAACCCACTAGTGTTGGAATAAAGGTACACAATGTATAAGAGCAGAAGAGAATAGAAAAAATTAACAAAAGAAAACAAAAGCAAACAGTGAAAAAACAAAATAAAAATGTTTGAAATGGATTCCAATAGGGATCTTCTTTAAACCTGTGAATAATGAACACAGTTACTAGGTTTGGCAAACAATTCATTTGGAAATTAAAGCCTATGTCTGTAATGTAAACTCCATTAAAAACTGCTCATTGAATTCAAGCCTTTCATATACTGGGTACTGAAATATAAAGCCTGTTGATTTGCAAATAAAAGGGATTATTCATTTGTTCTCACAGTTATAGGAATTAACCAGCTGCTTTACTGTGGTGTAGAGCAGATTAGATAAAAGAAAAGAAAGGGGAAAAGTCAGATAAAACACTAAAAACCTAAAACACAGCAAATTCAGACACCAGCTTGCTCATTTAAGACAACAAACTGATCCTTAAGGCACAGTCTACATTTGCAGTTGCCATTTCCTTTCCCCCACACCACTGACAAATAACTTCTAGATCCACTAGCCATTTAGACTATTCCTAAGCTCCAAATATTCTGTATACACATATTTATCAAGGAGCAAAAGCCTGACATCATTCAGACAACACTACAGCCAGCATACAGCTTTAGAAAGAATACTTTTTATGTAATAAAGATTCGGCTTCAAAAATAAAGAGCCCCATTCATTTCTAAACAAATAGTTTTAAAACATTATGAAAACCCATCAAAAGATTATTCAGTGTGGGCTCGGAACCTAATGAACAACACATTTCAAAGACTATCAGCGTAACACTCTGCCAAACACTCCCAAAAAAAGGACTGCTCAGGATTGTTCTTCTTCTACTAGATAATTTGTCCCTGGCCTGGCCATCTCCTTTAAAACTATACACAAAACTCCTGCCAACAGTCAACATTTTAGTTGATCATACAACAGAATGTCACAATGTAAACTAAACAGATTTTTTATATCAACACCATGTTACCAATGTTTGTTAATTTCTCAATCCAATAGTTGGTCACAGAGGTCAAGTATTATCAAAGCTCCCTTGTCAGGTTTTCACGCGTCTGACATATCCATCCTTCAAGTACATGCAAGGTTCAACATTTGCAAAAGACAGAAGCCAGAGGCCCTTTAAGACACAGAGGAAATAGGATTGTGGGGTGAACCCATCTGGGTAAGAACTTTATCCAGCCACTGGAGAGGGCCATGCAGATGTATCTCAATCCAGCAGGGGGTGCTAGTAACATCCTGCCTGTGGTACTTGGCTCCCCAACCCTAGGAAAAAGAAAGCACACTGGTGTCATTTAACTCTCTATCATATTGAGTCACTCTACCAAGTAAAAAATCATATGATCAGTTCACATAACTATATTTGGACTCATGAATATGTCCCACAAGAAAACAAAAATACAGCAAAAGCATGGGTAATTTTGGGGGATGGTTGTTTTCCACCAAAAGTCTACCCAAGGACCCCAGAATCACCTATTTAGTCTGGTATAGTGGCACATGCCTTTAATCCCAGCATTCGGGAAGCAGGGGCAGGCAGATCTCTGTGAGTTCCAGGCCAGTCAGGGTACAGAATGAGACCTTTTTTCAAATAAAAAATAAATAAAAATTATTAGTGTAGGGTAATTACAAAATTAAAATACATTCAGTAGTTGTTTGAATAAAGATATTTTAGCCAGGAGGTGGTGGTGTACGGCTTAGATACCAGCACTCAGGAAGCAGAGGCAGGGGGATTTCTGTGAGTTCGAGACCATTGTGGTCTTCAAGAGCTAGTTCCAGGACAGCCTCCAAAGCCACAGAGAAACCTTGTCTCAGAAAAAAAAACAATAAAAGATACTTTAAATATTTATTTCCCACTACATTAATGTTATGTTAACACTTTACTTACTTACTTATACTTTTAAGACATACTCTTAATGGGTAGCCCTGGCTGGCCTAAACTCCCTATGTAGACCAAACTGGCCTCAAACTCAGAGCTTACCTGTCTGATTTCTGAGCACTGTAATAAAAGGCATGTATTATCAAACTGGCTTTATTATTTTAATATTTTGTTTAAAAAATTGTGCAAATATGTGCATGTTTGAGTATGGATTTACCTATGAATGTGTGGTATCTGTGGATTTCAGAAGATGTTGGATCCTGGAGGTAGAGTTACAGGCTATCGTGATCCATTTCAGCTGGATGCTGGGACTGAACCCAGGACCACTGTAAGAGTCCTACACCTTTAACTGAACAATCCCTTGCCCCTTTATCTGTGTGTCCATGGCTGGAGGGTAGAGGGGTCTACACTGTCTGTCTTCTTGGATTACACTGCACTGTATTTTCTGAGATGAGTTATCTTGCTGCACCTGGGCTTTTGCCAATCAGGCTAGACTGGCGGCCAGCAAGCCTAAGGGATCCTATCTGTCTCCCATGCTGGGAACACACACAGCCCTGCACCCAGCTTTTTGTTGTTGTTGCATGAATGTGTGTTTATGTACACCACAGTGTGCATGTGGAGCTCAGAGAACAAATCTGTGAAGTTGATTCTTCTCTCACCTTTTACACATGTTGTGTAGCAATATCTTCAAAGATAAAACCTGTCTTATAGGGAAGCTCCAGAATTGTTGAATGTTTTAAGGGGAGGTGAAACACTCCACCCTCTAGGCAAAGTCCTTAAAACTCAGGAAGCAGACATCGTAAAACCTTTACTGAAACTGACAAGATTCACTAGGCTGTCCCTCCCCAGGCTGATATGAGCCGTAAGGACTGCTGAGACAGACAGACTGACTAGGCTGCCTGCTTCTGGAATAAGACATGCTCCAGCCTGGACTCCATTAAACCCTTAGCTTGACCCGGAATAAACGGCATGATGACTGGGAGGCAGGGGGAGATAAAGATGCCTGTCACCAAGCCTGGAGACCTGAGTTCCATCTCTGGGACCTGCATGGTGGGAGGAGAGGACTATATTCTAAGTTCCCTTGACAACCTCTTGGACAATGGTGCTCTTGCTGGGCACTGATAGGAATATATACCAGTAAGGCACAGATATACATATTGTAAATAGCAGGGGTGAGGCAGGGGTCAGGCCTGAATGAGATGGGCGGGTACTGCTCACCTTCACGAAACTCATTCGAATAGTGCACATTTTGGTGAGTTCATACACGGTCTCAAAACCATGGTTCACAGACTGTGCCAGTATCTGAGCAAACTCTTGGTTGTTGAAAATTTTCAAGCTACACCCACTGGGGATCTTGCAGACAGTGGTGGGATGAAACCCATGATGGTAGTTGCAGTTCCGACTCTGCACAAATATGCTGCTGTCACTCAGGCATTCGGCATACACTTCTCCTCCAACATAGTACAGGTGGACGCCTGTGAGAGGATACACCATGTCAGTCATAGGCTCAAAGGCACCCGGGCAGAGTCAAATTTGGCCACTCACATAGCCATTGTGACAGACATCTAGCTAACTATGTTATGATTGTGATAACCTTTGTGTTCAGAAACTAACAAAGCTGCACCGGTGCAGCTCATCACAGATTTGGAGGCAGCCGGTTTGCCTCAGTGAGGATAGATATCTGGAGCAATGATCTGGACACTAGATGTTGCTACTTTGTATCTTTGCCTTCTCAGCAGACAAGGTAGAAACTACAATCATATTCAGAGGGTATATAGATAGGCTCCCATACAGACACAAGAGCACAAGAGCATATAAACACATGTCATGTCATTATATTATGATTTTACACTGACACTTCCAAGGAATGCCACACCCCTTCTTGATTGCGTGTTCCTTACTCCACAGGGAAAGCTAAGCTCTGAGCACTACCCACACATGTGCTCATTGACTTAATCATATAATAAACACATATAAATGTTATAGAACTGCTTTAATCTAACACTAGTAAATAGTTAAGTCCCCTATGAAAGACATGTGGGATGTTGAGATGGTTCAGTGGGTAGAGTGCTTGCCACCAAGCCTGATGACTTGAGTTTGATTCCTAGTATCCACATGGAAGAAGGAGAGAACTGACTTCCACAAGCTGTCCTCTGACCAAGGTACTTACACACACATACACGCATGCACACACAAACATGGAATAAATAAATGTAAGAATTGTTTTAAAAGATATTTCACTTATAAGAAAATGTAGGACAGCATAGTGCACCACAATAACACGGCAATGTCAGCTGGCACCTATCAATATCATGGGAGTTGGAAAACCGCTAAGATCAATGATTGGAACAATTTCTAGATAATATGAATTAGAAAGATACTTCAAACAGCAGCATCTGAACATTTGCCATTTGCCGTAAGAACGATGGGGTCACTTCTAGAGGAAGAAAAGATGAACGTTTGAAGGAGGGGTAAAGGGACACGCACCTTTTCCAATATGTCGCCTGGTATTTTCTATTGTGGAGTTCCGGTTAATGTTGGAGAGCAGCCCAAGGCAGAAACGGTTCTTATTGTTGGAAGGATCAGTGTAACCATCCACCAACACGCTTGTAGAGGAGGCCTGGAACGCTTCACCCACACGGTTGTTGAGCTCATAGTACACAATAGAGCACCAGTGCTTTGGTTCCTCATAAACAACAGCTTGAACATCTGCAAGAAGGAAAGAAATTTGCTCACAGTTACACCTGGAGCACCCCAACCAGAAACCGCATTGTAAAACTGGCTGAGCACGGTGGAACAAAGACAGGGGGTAAAATCTTTTCCTTTAAATTTTTTGGTGATGAAGTTAGGTACAAGCACAGAAAGAAGGAAACAAATACCATTACTTGTTTCAGATAAGGCCATAAAACAGATGTGGCATATGTGTGTCTTTTCTGACACCACAGCAACTGTTGGGAGACCAGCTGTATGGATTCTAGTGTGATCACACATGGGAGTCTGCTTTGAACTACAGTGGATGGCCTGTTCCTTGAGGCCAACTTAAAGATATGTCTGACAACATGGATCTCAAGTTTTTAATTATGAAGATGGGAAAACACATGAGCATATAAATAACAGACATATTTGTTATGTAAAACAGGACTCAATGATTTCCTCTCTCTATCTCTGTAAGCACAGAGATCTTTAACAAACTCCTGTGTATATAGTCATGTGAAACAGCCGTACAAACCCATATTTATTGGTAACAAATCATAAACAGATGCATTTTAAACAGTTATTTGATATATGTGCATATATGTATATAAATGTATATATGATAATATGTATCACTTACTCATTTATTGAAGGTGAAAGGAAATTAGCATGCTAAGGACACAGATATGCTTGTTTATTTTTCCGTAACTAATAAATCTTGGCTGATTATTCATCACTGGTCAACATACAGATTATCTTTAGAGGTGACTGACAGTTGGGTTTTCTAACCACCAATGCTGGAAACTCACTTCACCTAACTATGTAAGACAAAATGGCAGAGCACTGCTTATGGCCATTTCAGAGACCAGTGGGAATCTGAGAAATCCATATTCAATTCTGAGATCCCATATTGGACTGTGACAGAGTTTAAGTAAAAAGATGGGCTCTAGAGAATTCTTTCCATTACTCTTAAAACAACAACAAACCTGTTTTCCATGTTTCTCAAACAGCTACCTTTTTAAGGTCTAAATGAGTAAAAGTAACATTTGGACAGGACATACAGACAACACTCTGACAACTCATTTTACCTCCTCTGTTGATCTCGGAGGGCAGTGCAGGTGCCATCATATTCGTGTCCATTGGCTGAGAGCCATCCTGGGCCATGGCGTCTTCAGGAGGCTGGTAAGCAGTTGTTGGTATATCAGCTACAAAGTTTGAAAGAAAAAAAATTACATGCTTCAGGCACAGACTCTCCTCTGCACTGAGAGCTTTTGCGTATGATTAGGCCTCCTCAAGTGTACACAGATGCATGTGTGTGCACTTGTATGCAGGGTTCAGAGGATAGCTTTAGGTAAACATTTTCCTTTTCCTTATAGTTGGGAACGGAGCAAGCAATAAAGCATGGATCACGTTTTAATTTCTGAAGGTACAACATGGATACTGAAGTAAAATTTAATGTAAAGCACCTTAAGTGGCTCTATAAACATCCTGTCCCATCACTTTCCCTCACAAAAATATCCATGCATTTCATGATGATCTTTTATTTATCGTGTCCCTCTTGATGTCGACTGGCAAGAGCTCTGGCACTAATATTTGAGATGCTTGTTTACTAACCTGTAATCTGAAACGTGTAATCCTCTAATTAGTCACTATTACACCATCCGTTATGACTAAAACAGGAAAATAACTGGTTTTCTTCTTTGCTAAGTTAAACAAGCAGGAAAATAACTGGTTTTTGTCTTTGCTAAGTTAAACAAGCAATGTTCTCCATCACTTCTGTTGCATTTCCTTGCTGTTAAAAGCATATTAACATATTTTTTGGAATTACATCACTGGCAAAATGAATCTAATTAAATGGGTCGGGCGGATACCCCAGTAATTAGCTCTTCTGCGGCTGCATTGATAACAAGGGTTCTTCAATGTTGGAAAAGCTCGCCGAAGCCGCTTCTCAGAACAGCAGTGTGTGTAATATGACATTTTCCCCTTTCTTTTTATGGAAAGCAGAGACTGGAACAATTGTGCCACTCAAAGAAGGATGCAGCTGCTTCAAAACTTAACAGGACTCAAACAAGCCATCCTCTTCTCCAGCTTTATGTACAACTCCCTCCCTACATTGATATTCTCCAAGCACTGGTTCACCAGGATGTGCTCAGGGTTCCACCCACTGTGCCCCGCCCCGCAGGCCACCCCCACCCACCTCCCCAAGGCAGGCAGCGTCCCCGAATGCCCCCTCCTACCTGGCATCTGGAAAGGGCTGCCTGGGTCTGAGCTGGTGCGGGAGTGAGGGTAGGTGCTGCTGCTGCTGCTACTGCCTGGGGAGTTGGGGTAGCTGCTATTGGACGAGTGGGGAAACGGGTGGGTGCTGGGCTGCCTGAAGGAATCTGGAAACGTGGCGTTTGGTGGCATGTGAGGCTCATTCTGTCCCAAGTTACGGAACTGTGCCAGAAGGCTGTGCTGAGGGTTGTACTCACTGTACCTGGGAACCAGCACGGGAGGAAGCACTGGGGACAGAAAGAAAACAGAGAGACAAATGAGAAAGGTTTAGTTTATATCCACTCTTTCTTAAAAACAGGCAGTGGACACAAAAGCCTTTGCAAATTATTCCTTAGTCTTTACTTTTACATGACTTATATATTCCACAAAAATACAAAAGGCCTTTGGAGACCAAGCTATTATTGGATGGTTGAGCTGGAAGTTTGCAGTCTACCCCTGGGGTCTGAAGTTCCTGTGAGAGAAAAGTCACCTGGCCATCCTGGGAACAGGAACAGGGAGGGAGGCCACCCAAATCTGACACCATCCATATTTGGGGACTCTCAGAAATAATCAGCTAAGTGAACCAACCCATCAACAAAACCATCCTGAATGACAGACACTGTGGCAACTCAATGCTTCAATACAGAACCACTTGTCAACTGATCTGCCTGTCCAGATGTAGAACCAAGCTCTAGGGCAAACTATATAAATTCAGAATGTAGTGGTTGATATCCACGGGAGACTGGTACCAGAGCTCCCTTGGAAGCCCTCATCTGCAGACGCTCAGTCCCTGGTGTAACACGGCACAGTATCTAGGTCGGGCCTGTATGTGTCTGCCCCACCTACACTTTAAATCAGATCTGAACCACCTGCGATGCCTAACACGATATAAATACTGTGAGACAGTCACTCAGCTGATTAGAGACTAAGAGGGCTTCTGTCCTTCCCTAGCTGCTGCCACCGAGTCTAGGCATCCACAGGAGTCAGTCATGCAGGCTTCACTGCTCCAGGTGCCAGATAAAGAGGAGTACGCAAGCAGGAACATAGCACCTAGCCCAGTCACCTCTCAAGGCCCTGGACTCATTCCAGAACAATGGGTGGATTAACCCTGGGACTATGGGAGGGGCAGAGCTGTGGTGGACATTAAGCTGGGGTCAGGCCAATGCAAGCCAACCTATACGAGGACCTCCAGCACTGGTGATCCTGGGCAGCATCAGGTACAAACACCTCTGATCCCTATGTGATGGCCATCTTACCTAGTCAGAGGCTTGATGTGAAGAAAAGTAAGCAGGCCCTCCCCACCAAGAGTTCCTGGGCTCTGAGCCCCAGAAAGAATGAAGTCCATTGACTTTTTCAACCACCAAAACTGAAACAGAAAGTATCAGAAAGGAAGTCTGCCAGCTCAGTAGAGACAGAGTTCTTTTTCTAACTATTTCCATCTGCAGATGCCTCTATGTATATCTGCAGAATCCATAGATGCCAGATGCTGACTCCAGAGTTTACCATAGCCCAACCACACATGTAAAGACTGAGATATCTTAAAATAACAGCATCAGTTCCTCACACAACAGAACATAGCCCACAGGGAACACACCACACCACAGGCACACTTCAATACAGATAACAAAGAGCACTGTCATGAAACATGAAGTAGAACTGGTCACAGCTGCCCCACAGTGCCCTTCCTTTAGTGCGCAGGACAAGACCCTGTACTTTTGTTGTCCGCTGACGTACTGCACAGCTAAATGGCTGGAAAGACACACAGGACCAATGTGAACCATAGAAAGCAAATTCAGACACACAACTTAATTTTCAGAACCTGATTCTAAACAAAGGCACTTAGAAGGAAGGAGGCCTTTAACATGTATTAAATACTACAGGACTGCTAAAATTTGGGTGGAATGTACCCCCAAATGTTCAGGTGCTGAAGGCTTGTCCCCGCAGCCTAGTGGGAAGTCTCCTAGTCACTAGAGGGAACAGCAGGGCTCCAGTTCCTTCTTCTTGTGACGTGAGCTCTGCTCTGCCACCATTCTACCCCAGGATGCTATAGCGCTACAGGACAGAGAGCCCTGGAGCCAATGGGATGAAGGGCTGATACTTTCAAAATCACGAAGAAAAGTAAACCTTCCTCTTTATAAAAGGATTGTTACAGTCACTCGTTACAGTGAGCGAAAGCTGAGTAGATAGAGTTCCTGTGTTCTTTTGCACACGCATGAATGAATACACAAAACTTCCCCCAGATATTTTGGAATTACACCCCACAACAGAAAGGTGTTATTGCTCTGGTCTCAACAGGCTTCACGGTGCACACACAGTTCACCCCACTCACCAGGGCTCTCCACGCGCTTATAGTGATAGGGGTTGATGCACACCTCCTTCTGGTTGGAACCGAAAGGAAACTCACAGCAATCCAGAGGCTTCAGTTCATGGTGGCTCTGGAGGTCTGGCCAGCGCCACACTCGGCAATAAATGACATGAGGCAATCCCTTCCGGTGGGACACCTGCAGCCTGCCATCCAGGGAGCAGGGAATGGTGACACAGTTACTTGGCTGTCCCGGGCAGCTCAGGGCCTTCTCCAACTCTTCCATGGCCCCTTTCTTTTTCTTCAATTTTTTCACCAACACGTCCACAGCTTTCTCTGCCCATTTTTCTTCTTCGTCACCCTGTTTCCAACCTAGAAGTCTCTTCACAGCTGGACTTGTGAAGGAAAACAAGGTGGTCACATTCATAGTGACTGGTCTAATTCTTCAGGCTCCTTACAGGGTGAAGTGGTGATGTCTCGAAAGGGGAGAGGCCAGAAGAGAGTTCAGCTTATTTACATCGGTTCTCTTTAGTTTCTCCGTAGTTCTGAAAAGTAGAGAATGGCTCTTCCTCCTATTCCAAGAAGGGACCCAAAGTTAGCACCTGCAAAAGAAAGGATAGGAAACTGGCTTTAAAATCACCTCTAGACACACCATGATTAACTGATAAGTGCCAGATACTAAGCACTTTGGTGTTCCCTGGCTAATACTGCTCAGCTTCACACTTGGGTGACTTTATTAGCGAGATGAAACCCCAGGCTAAGCTCGTGAGAATGTGTATTCTGTGATGCCAGAAG
Source organism: Cricetulus griseus (assembly GCF_003668045.3). Classification (NCBI taxonomy): domain Eukaryota; kingdom Metazoa; phylum Chordata; class Mammalia; order Rodentia; family Cricetidae; genus Cricetulus; species Cricetulus griseus. The sequence goes on along the minus strand of NW_023277364.1, from coordinate 69,830 downwards.
CTGAAATGTGTTCTCCTAAAACATACATTAAAGTTCCAGTGCCCATTGCAACCCACTGTACTTGGGCTTGGAGCGGCTAAGGAACTCACCAGGGTTAAATCAGATTATAAGGGTGGGGCCTGAAGGAAACAGGATCGGTGGTCTTACAAGAGGAAGAGAACAGACTGCTCAGAACAGCACCATGCCCTGGACAAAGGTCATGTCACTGTTTTGGGCACAGCTATCACTCAGACAATTTGCATATTACCACCACAAGTCTATATGCAAGAGACAAGCTTCAACGGACACCAAGCAGGAAACTGCAAAAAAATGAAACAATGATTCCGACCAAAAATCTTGTGGGAGACTGACCTATGAACTGACAGACACAAGAGTAAAGTGTAAATGTGTGACCCAGTTTATATGGAAACCAGCATGTAAATGAGTAAAGTCATTTGGAATATAAGGTATTTGTGGCAAAGGAGCTAGCTGAGTGCCTAGAGTGACTGCCTGTACAGGGCTGAGTCCTGTACTCGGAGTCCACACTAAGAACGAGGAGTGGTGGTGCATGCTTTTAACAAAGCCCCAGGAGGGGACATGTTGGTCTCTTGCTGGTAGGCCAGCCTTGACCAGCTGGCAAACTTTAGGCCTTGAAAATTTACAAACAAAATAACCAAGGTGGACAAAAACTGATGGCTGCAAAATGCGCACACAACCACAAGTAACAAACAACAATAATTAAGATCTCAGTATAGCTAAGAAATCAACAATAATTGTTATTAGAAGTAATCACATTTTAACCATGCATCATGAAGTAATTACAATAGAGATGAAGTACTTTAACTGAATGATTATAAAAATATGACATTGAAAATATTAAGATAGAGCTGGGTAGTGGTGGCACATACCTTTAATCTCAGGCAGAAGGAGGCAAATCTCTGAGTTCAAGGCCAGCCTGGTCTACAGGGAAGAGCCAGGGTTACATAGAGAAACCTTGTCTCAAGAAACAAAAAATAAACACATAGAGTGAGTAAGATGTGACACGCAGTGATTATATGGATGTTTATAGCTAAAATGCATTTACTGGGAGAGAGGAAAAAAGCCTGAAGAGGTGGACGGTGATTTAAGGCCAAAGAAAATACAAGGAATTGAGAAATTATTTTTTTAGTACACTAGAGAAAACCTACAAAATCAAAACACTAATAAAATGTATAATCTCTTATCAAGAATGATCAATAAATCAGAAAAATCACAAATGACCAATAAGAGGAATAAATTGGGGATAATCTTCCTGATCCTCATTCTTAAAACAATAGTGACCTTGAATGCTCACTGTAGTGAATTGGGATAGTCTGCACTTCCGGCTTCCTTGCTGGAGGAAATAACCTGGCCCCTCCATCTCACAGTTAGTGTATCTGGAGCACAGCATGGTGCCTGGTACAGAGGGATTCTCAGAAAATGTTTGATGACTGGGCTCCAGAGAACTTAGGCTAAGATGAAAACATTGCACATTCCCTAAGTTCCTCCCAGGGTAAAGGCTCAACTTCACTAAACAGAGAGCTACTTTTCCTTTAGAAACAGCTTCGCCTAATTTGCTAGTTATTTTTGAAGTTTTCATTTAACAGGAACGACAAGAGAAAACAAATTTAAGCCATTATCAGAAGTCACAGGGGCTTAGCACCTATTGATATGTTAATTCACTATTCAGTAAAACTTCACTGCCCCCCCAGAACCGGAAAGACTGCTTCTTCGCAGACTCCAGAAGCAAATTAGAGAGAGATTCTGAGTTTCCTCCAGCCCTTTTCATTTACCCCCCAAACAGCTTTTTAATATTTTAATCTCTGACTTTCAAATGGCAGGGCTTGTTTCTCTCAGAATCACTTTCGGGCTGCTTTCTGACGAGGGTGCACTATATGAAGTGAGTGTGTTGGGGTTGAGGGGGTACCTAGGAGCCACCATTCTGTATCGTCATCCGGCCCCCCAAACAGCTATCCCAAATGCCTGGAACTAGGGAATGGGGGGTGGGGCAACAACCTGAAGAGGCTTGATGTTTAAGGCAAAAAGCAGAGCACAAACATCCAAGTAACTCCATGGAGCAGATGGCTAATCCAATGCCAGCCCCATGGGACTGCATTGTCCTCTTCTGCTGCTCCAGGGCCTCATCCAGAAGGAATGCTGACCAAGTACCAAGGATAACACCATGTGCCTGGTAACTGTTGTTAAACATGCAGAAGCCAGGGCACAGGCTGATGCTTGCGTGAATGTTCCCAAAGTCTCACCTTTAAATCCTAACTCCTTATAGTATTAGGTGTCCCCTCTGGAGGGGTCGGGGTCACAGAACAAAGCTTCAGAACTCTCCATGGGAGAGTTTACCTTCTCCCTTCTGAGGGGGCAGTGGGGATGATGCTACACAGGAGGAAGCACCCAGATTGTCAGACTTGATCTTGGGGTATCACCAGCTACAGTACTACCTGGCACAGAGTCTTGAATAGATGAAGTCAAATACCAACACACAATAGAAAGAGACAAAGAGGAGTGAAGAATTAACTCCAGGAATTTCGGGAAGTTTTTCCAAAGAGGAAGCCTCGGACAGCCCATGAAAGAGAATTCTGCAAACCAACAGAGTATGACAGACATCCTGAGCACTTCCTATCAACCAGTTTAATCTTACCAACACACTTTAAAAAGACTTCCATTTTCTTCACTAGACACGAGGAAGTAAAATTGTGGAAAGTCAAATGTTTTGTTCCATGCCCCATGTCCATCTGTGAGAGACAGAACCCCTTTCCCCAACTCTACTGTACAGACTGCTAAAGTATGGTCCCAAACCACTGTACTTAGCTGTGGGACAGGACTCCTAAAGGGTCAACCCTTGTGTAGGTGAAAACAGTCAGAGCAGCAGTGGCAGGCCTGGGGAGGACAGTACCTGCTCCTTCTGTGTCAGCCTGTGGACAGCAGGGGGTGACTCAGCATCACCAGGAAGGTAGGAGATTCAGGGAAGCAGGCCCTCTGCACACACCACACTGGGATGACAGTCATTGCCCAGGCAGTCAAGGTCAGGATGACGCTCACAATAATTAAACCAAAAAAATCCCAAGCCTAGGAATATAAGCAAGACAGCCATAAAAAATACAGTCTTGACAATTAACAAGTGTGCCTCTGAGGGTTAAGGCTTTTCCAGGTGCATGTGAAACAGGGAACCCACCTCACACAAGGAACTCAAAAAGTGAGTTCTACGAAACACAAGCAGATTTTTTTCTGTCCCTTTTTGTACTTCCTGCCTTAGTTTATGTAAGAAGGTAAGTGGCCTTATCAATTTAAAGCGCAACATAAAAACATGAGTTAGCACACAGATTTGCTTCCCTCCTGTGCAAACACAAACACTTCACACTGACCAAAAACCAAACAAAAAAACTCGTTGTGAGCCCTCAGCCACCTGGTAAGATGTCAGATTTACTTGCAGAGAGTATTCTTAACTGGAAAGAGGAAAAAAAATTCACACTAAGATTTTCATCATAATTATTTATAATCAGAAGATAATGAACTATGCACACATCCACTGTGAGGACTGCATCAGCTCTGAAGCTATGCTCAGAAGCCTCTGCTGAAAAACAGACACCACCATGAGAGCAAGTGGAAGCAGTCCTGCACAAAGAGACCTGGTGTTCTAGGCACACCTGGAAGCTGTCCTGCACACAGAGACCTGGGGTTCTAGGCACACCTGGAAGCAGGTCTGCATGTAGAGACCTGGGGTTCTAGGCATACCTGGATGAGGCCCTGTGCCTAAAGACCTGGGGTTAACTGACAGGCCTATAGGATTGCAAAGGAAATCTGGAGAGATATCTCCATCCTACAGAGGGGAACACATCTAGGGTCTCTTCTTATGATCTTTTTTCCCACGGAAAAAGGAGCTTGTGTGAAAACTACAAGTAACCAAAACAGCTGAGAGAGTTAACTGGGAAATGACATTTTGTAACTGCTTCAGTTAGATACATTTTGACTTGGAGATTAAACTGATTTAGCCTGCTTTATTCAATCCATTCACAATTCTTACTGAGATGAATATGCCAGGGACAGAGTAAGGAAACAGAAGTGGGGGTGAACGGCAAGGACTGAAAGGTTTTGCCAGGTGGTGTGAACAAGCACTCTGTGCTTCAGTCTCATCTGCTATCCCATGAGCGGATGGGAGAGGTCATCTCAAAGACATCCTTGTTTTTCAAGAACAAAATTGCAAATGAAATATACACAGTCCAGGAAACAGCCCAGGCAAACATGAAGAAGCAAGCTGTACCCCACAACACACACAACTTGGTCAAGCCAAGGACTCAGTAAAATCACTCCCTTTCAACACAGATATGCTGAACCTAGGAACAGCACACTCACACATATTCTAGGGAGATTCAAGATGAGGGTCCACAAAGTACAGGTGAATGTCTTGGTGGCCATGGGGACTTCAGTACTGGAAAAATGCTATAAATACTGTTATTATAATTAGACACAACTAAAGTTCAAGGGGAAAGATGAACTTGATTGTTTAACCATTCTGTATGGCATCTATTTACAATCCTGATTAATATGATGCCTTGTAAGCCTGCCCGTGACCCATGGTCCACCCACAGCATTTGATAAATGCTCCCCACCTGGGGAATTCCAAATTTTCCCACTCATACAGTGGAGGATGGAAAGTATGAATGAACTCTACCTTCTTCACTAGCGCCAATCTGTTCTTCATGTTGTCTGGAGAATTATTCTTGGCAGAAAAACCTGCTTTCTTTAAGAGAGCCTATTCCTACTAAGGTTTTAAAATTTGAACACAAAACAAAAGAAGTTGATAGGCCATGATGGTGCCTTTAGTCCTAGAACATGGAAGGCAAAGGCAGGTGGATCTATGTGAATTCAAGACCAGCCTGTTCTACAATAGCTACTTCCAGGACAGGCTCCAAAGTCACAAAGAAACCCTGTCTCAAGGAGAAAAAGAAAGTAATAATAAATAAATAAATAAGTAAAAATTGAAAACAGCAAGTGTGTATCACAGACTAAGAATTCTCTGCACTAGATCACACAGTTGAATTTGTACAAGGAAGGAAAATATTTGAATGAGCCACTGCTGATTCCATGTTGCAACCCGAGAAGCAGGTCTACTTGGAAGGCGGCTTCATTGGGAATACTGGTAACACATTACCACCCCCTCACTACTTTGCTGGGCCCTCCATCCTTCCAGAGGATGATTCTATAACACATCACAGAGACACGACCCACAAGAATGCAGGGTCAAGAAATATAGTGAAGAACTCACCACTGCACAGTTAGTAAACACATGCAGAGCTTTCTTGCATAGCTCTTTAATCACTTCAACCTCATTCCTGATGGAAAGCTGGAGGCCAAGGCAATTCAGCTTCTCCTTTTGTCAATTTCCTGCCATAAATGTGCACCAGACTGTGTGTGAAAAGCTGCAGGAGGCCCCAAGCTTGCTGGACATTTATAATTCTCTATTCCCTGTTAACAAGCAAATACTTGATCTGAGTTGGCCATTAGCAATCATTGGTGGGATGTGATGAGACTGTAAATTAGAGAGGCTGTCCCTACTCTTTTATGAATCTCAAAAAATGAAATGGATATTTTGATATAGATTCAGAATTAAGATAGAAAGGAAGGCACAAAGTGGCAGGTGCTTGGGCATGAGAAGAGGAATGCAACTGTAATGTCTACAGATAATTCTCACAGTGGTGTGAAAAAAATCACAGAAGCAACACATCTACAGCCCAAAACTATGATCCAGCTTGAGAACTAGGAAGAAATTCAACAAAATGGGTCTAAAGAGAGTATTTAAGGTTTAATGATGACCTTTATAATCTGTATTCAGAAGCAGAAGGGTCCAGAACACTCACACTCCTATTAAAACAGTTACCAGACCACATAGGTAAGTCACATCCAATACCCACTGCATGAAGAAAGCTCCCTGTCCTGAAGAAATAGTCAGATTTTCCCAAAATGCCAAAAGACAACACAAAAGAATATGTTTCCTTTCTGGTGGCTTTAACCAATGGTGGTTCTACTCTGCACATAACCCAGCATGGAGTCCCTGCCTCACAGTGTTTAAAGACGAAAACAGAAAGCATGGAGGACCAGCACTAAAGTCCAGTTCCCTCACACACATTACAGGGGACAGAGGTTAGTATCGATCAACAACAACAAGAGTTTTTGCTGTTGCCTTTAAAAGCCTCTGATCACCTGCCTGCTCTGTCCACAGAAACTTTTCTCTGGAAAAGTGAACAAGGGAGAAAATACCAGGCAGTAAACACTAAAAGGCTCTTTGGTATTACCTGCCCAGAAAGAGATCTTTATGATCTCACAGATAGCATCTGGGCCACAAGCTTTCCAAAGACTTCTAGCCATCCTCAGGCCTGGGAGCAATCACACTAACAGCCACACAGGGAGGCCTGCTCCTCGGAAATGCAAGTCCTTAGCAGCTCTCTCTGCAACGATGCTCACAGCTCAGAAAACTATACTATTAAAGATCAAAATAGTGACTAAACATCAGTCAACACTACCTAACACATAACAAACAGAAGGCATGCTTCTCCAGTTGCTAGGCACGCATAATATTGCTTGCCCCTCTCCCCCAGACAAGTCAATGCTTCTAATACTCCCTGCTGCACACCTAAGTATAGTGGTCTCAACGAACACAAAACATACTTATGTCGCTCTGTGGCTCTGAGGATTTTCAGGGGAATTTCTTTAAGCTACACTTAAATATAAATATTATATCCAGACTGGGGGAGGAGGGGCTGCCTCTCAAAGAGGCTGTGAATTAAAGTGCAAAGTGGAGAGAGGCAGCCAGACTGGGGAAGGGGGAGGGGCACGCCCATTGCTAACATTCAGAAGGGAAGGGTGACTTCTGTAAGCACCTGGAGCTAGCATCCCCCTCAACCACCATGGGAGCCCCAGTCTGAGTGGCAACAGCGGTGCTCAGGTCCCAGCCAGGCTCCTTGGGGCACCACCAGGTACCTGTAGATACCTTTTGGCTGCAAAGATGACACGCCAAGGAAGCAAATATAACACATTAAAACGTAAAACAAAACAAAAATCTATACCAGACTACATCAAAGATGGCCGCAGTAACTTTAAAACAAGAGCCTTCTGGCAATTGGCAAAAATATCTATTTCGGGTCATTTACAAATGAAGATTTTTTGCCCTTTCGAAGAGGAACGTGTTTGGTCAATTATGTTGGTGAATTTGAAATTTACATCTTTCAAGACAGTACCAGCAGTTCTTTGCTTATGGGGTAATTTCTAAATCATTGTGTTCATCTCTATTCTGAAGCCACTCACCATACCCTCAACTCCAACTTGGCCATTGATTTTGCTTCTAATCTCCAAGCCAGGAGCCACCCAGCGTCTCCACACACTTTCAGGGCTGATACCAGAATTCCCCACAGCACTTTCTGGCCATAGTTGGAAGATGAGGAAATAGCAGCACCCACGTGAGGTTCCCGAGACCCTGGCTGCAAATCCCAAAGGATGGCTGGCATTTTCTAAAACAGAGAGCACACTGGGAGCCCAGACCTAAAAGTTAGTCTCTGGCCTGACTTTCTCCCCTCCCTGTGCTTTGCTAAAAGCCAGTCTCATCTAGAGACTAGCGACTCCCCAAATACTATAGGCAACGGCATTGACTGGGCATGGCTCTGAACTTTACCAAAAGGCTTGTTAAAACCAGCTCTCCGGACAATGCGGAGGCTGGGCCTCTGTTTCCGACCCGAAGGGAGAGGCTGGCGTGCAGAGGGCGGGCAGCCAGAGTTCTCCCCCGAGCCAGCGAGCTCCGCGGTGCATTTGCGGGCTGCAGAGCAGACTCGGATTCACTCCGGCTCCCGGACACTGCGGGCCCACTGTTCCCTCCCCAAAGGGACATTCCACTGCCCCATACCCCCAATGTCTGTTGCCTTCCCGCGGGGAACCGGGCAGTGCCTTACCCGCTCCCTGAGAGCGCAGCATCTCTCCCCGGCTCCGGAGCCCGCCAATTGATGCGCGTCTGCAGCCCTTTTAATGGCAACGTCCTCCATTCTCCACAAAGAAGGGAGGGCCTGGTAGAGCCATGAGACACCTTTCCCAAAGTGCCACCCGAATCGCCAGGGAGTCGGCCACACTGGAGCACTTGAGTTTGGATCCCCAGGAAGAGCCACTTGGAGCCCGGGCTCTCAAGTCCAGCGGGTCCCCTCCTAGAGAAACGTGGCGGGGTAGGGGTGGGGGACGGGCGCCTCAGGGTCTAGAAACAGGCTCTGAGGCATCCTCCCGCCTGGACCACATGGCGGACTCCCGGGACAGGTGCAGGGCGGGTGAGCAAAAGGGATCGTGGACGCCACTTACCTGGAGTTCGAGGAATTCCAGTAGATAGGCTCTAAAACTGTTGGGCTGGAGATGGCAGTTCTGGAGAAAACCATCCAAAGTCCCCAACAGGACTTCCACGTGGAGTCCCTCCTGGACCCGGCAACGGCCCTGGCCAAGCTGCTCCCAGTTCTGTGCACTTCGTGACGAGTGCGGCGTCTATGCCCGAGGCGGATGCCTTCCAGTCTCTGATCGCGGGCTTCCTGGCCTGATTATGGCACCAGGTGATCAGGCTGGCAGGACCCAAGTTAGGATGGACTCACAGGGCAACGCCAATCTTCGCAGCCCACCCGCAGTGCTGCCTGCCTGGCGCCAATCCCGACCCCGCACCCCATTTCCTGTCCGTTCTCCCTGCAGCTCCCCTTCTCCACTTCCTGCCACCCCCCAAAACAGAGCTTTCAAAGCTCCACCGACTATGTCTGGGTGGACTTTCCTTTGCTAACTTGCAGAACGTTCTAATAAATAGCAAAGCATGGGGTTTGCTTTAGAAAGAATTTTGGGGGCTGGAACACAGGATTCTGTCCAGATCTGTTACTGTTTCACAAATCACTTACTCTAGTAACTGCAATCTCACTGTAAACCACACAAGAGGGAGAGGATCCCATTCATGCCAAGCAAATGGCAACTAGCTAAAAAACGTATGGTGCTGTGCATTAGCCAATGGAACCCAAAATAGGGTGACAGTGTCCTTCACCAGGACAAGTCACTTCTAAAACCATCAACACACATCACAGATGGCAAAGAATCAATTAAATGGAATTCCAAGAAATGGAAAGATAAGCCTTCTACTGCTGGGGAACACCTATATCCATCTCCCTTTGTTTGCCCTTCAGCAGTACTTTCAGGTCCTTTCCAGTCAGTAAACCTAGTATCAAGTATTCACATGGCTTCCTGGAGCGGTGGTAACTCCCATCTTCAGCAGTTTCATGGCCAGTTATGCCAAGTGCACAAATGGCCCTGGGTAGAAAACAACAGAATTGCAGACAACTGAATACCAGTAGCTCAACCTAATTGCAGCATGGAAAATGTTCATTGGTGGCCACACAGACACATACTCACAGCATATATTAGTACAGTTAAGTGACCAAGACATTACTCAGAACAGTAACAGGCTCATTTGCTACATCCTAAGGGAAACTATAGCCTTACCTAGTAACCTTCATTTGAAGCATTGAAGAGTCCTCACACCAAGCTAATTTAAAACTTTAGTTTTTAAGTCGAGAATTCTGCAAACTACACAATATTAATGGTAAAAACTACAAATTTCAAATACTATAATAAAAATAAACAGCCAATAGTTAATTCTGTAACACATCAAAAATTTAAAATAACTCAAAAAAACAAACTTGGGAATTAAAGGGAACATTTTAATTGCTAATAAATTGTGAAAAAATCTCTTAACCTTTATAATGTGTACACAAAAGTGGTGGAAAAAAGAAGAAAACAAATCCCTATATTGTTGTAGCACAGTAAAAGGTGGGTACATGTTATTAACAATGATATGCTTTTTTCTGTAGCCTGGTGGATGACAGTTAACAGTTACTAAGCACCAGAATGATTGAATATCTAGGAGTCTCTAACAGTAGACATTGAGATGTGTTATTTAGCCACTGTGATTTCTTTTCATATGTAGCAGAAGAAACTTAATGATGGAATAAAAGGCACAAAAGGGCTGATGTCAAGTATTTGAACCCCAGGCTACTCTTCCGACACAGTGTTTGTAACACAAGCAGAGCAAAAGCAACTTTAATGGACACTTCCAAAACCTTGAATATATAACCGAGAACAATGAAAGTGAATTGAAAAATTACATCAGAAGAATACAGTATAGGAAGGAAATAGTTTGAGCTAACTTATGTTATGAGATTAAGTATTATAATCTATGCAGGTAAATGAAGTGAATATGTATTTAGAGTGACAGGGTACCCTGTTTACTAAAACCTCACTATACCTCATGCCTACTTAAAATTCCATCATTTTTCTTTACTATATCAAAGAAGCAACAGCATTTTCCATATCATGCAAACACAAAATAATCTACCATTTAATCATCTCAAGCAACATTTTCAATGTTAAACAATGGTATGACAGTCTCCAGGGCCTGGGGTCTTCACTATGCCGTGCCTCAGCACCTCTAATAGCATTTTATGGCCTTTTCTTGAGTGTTAAATACTAGTAAGCTTCAAAAGACAAAAAGATGAGGCAGATTCTGCTGTATAAAATCCAGTTATCACTAACTTTCCACATGCAAAAATACCTAAACAAAACAAAAACTGAGTGACTTTAAATATGTTTATCCCACAAATAAACATGGAAGGATAAAGATTATTTTAGCCCTGTTGAACATACAAAGCCAAGGCTGATTCAGCTGCAGGGTTTCTCTGTGGCTTTGGAGGCTCTCCTGGAACTAGCTCTTGTAGACCATGCTGGTCTTGAACTCAGTGGTCCACCTTCCTTTGCCTCCCGAGTGCTGGGATTAAAGGTGTGCACCAACACTGCCAAGCCCACGTCACCCACTCTTACCCAATCCTGAACAGCCAAGGCACATCCACTCTGCTTGCAGTTTTTTTCCTTTAAAAACCATTCACACAGCTGGAGAGATGGCTGAGAGGTTAAGAGCACTGGCTGCTCTTCCAGAGGTCCTGAGTTCAATTCCCAGCAACCACATGGTAGCTCACAAACATCTGTAATGGGATCTGATGCCCTCTTATGACCTGCAGGGATACATGCAGACAGAACACTGAATAAATATTAAATCAATGAATCTTTTTAAAAACCTTCACTATTGAGGTCAGGCACCCTTTTCCTACAGCTGCTGTGCTGGTTTGCTTGACAACGTACCTGCCAAATATTGTAACTTAACATTAAACCTTATGAGTCTGCATCATAATGAGTTGGTTCCTTGTTGGTCTCTTTTTGGAATCTCAAGAACTTGGCATAAAAATTCCACACCAGCAAAGGCAGCAGAGAGACACTGTCTCCAACAAGCAAACTGAGCCTTGGGAGTAAGGAGGCTGGAGAGGTGACTCTGTGGTCAGAGCACTTGTTGCTTTTGCAGAGGTCCCAGTTTCCAGATCCCACTCTGTAGCTCACAACCTGTTCCTGGTTTTCCAACTCCATTTCCAGGATCCAATAAGCCCTGGTGACCTCCACTGGCACTATAATATGAGGTTCAGTCTTACATATGTGCAAAATACTCATCCTAAAACAAAACTAAAGGGTGGGTGAGCTGGCTCAGCAGGTTCAAGAATCTACTGCCAAGCTTGATGACAGGCTTCACCACCAGGAACCTCTTGTGTAGAAAGGAAAACATATACACTGGCAGCAGACTGGACATTAGTAGTGCAATGTTAAGTTACAATACTCGGCAGGGACCCTGTCCAGAAAAGTAGCACAGCAGCTGCAGAAAAAGGGTGCCTGGCCTCAATTGTGAAGTTTTTTTTAAGATTTATTGATTTATTATGTATACAGTGTTCTGTCTGCATGTATCCCTGCAGGTCAGAAGAGGGCACCAGATCCCATTACAGATGGTTGTGAGCCACCATGTGGTTGCTGGGAATTGAACTCAGGACCTCTGGAAGAGCAGCCAGTGCTCTTAACCTCTGAGCCATCTCTCCAGCTGTGTGAAGGGATTTTAATGGAAAAAAACTGCAAGCAGGGTAGATGTGCCTTGGCTGTTCAGGATTGGGTAAAAGTGGGTGACGTGGGCTTGGCAGTGGTGGTGCACACCTTTAATCCCAGCACTCGGGAGGCAAAGGAAGGTGGATCCCTGTGTGTTTGAGACCCACCTGGTCTACAAGAGCTAGTTCCAGGACAGCCTCCAAAGCCACAGAGAAACGCTGCAGCTGAATCAGTCTTGTGCTACACAGAAAAATTTTCAGGCTTTCTCTGAGGATGGAGTTAACTCCACCCTCTCTAGTTTACCTTCCTCTTAAAGAATTCTTAGATACCTACCTGCATCTGCCTTACATGTGCTGGAATGAAACATGTTCCTAACTCTCTGGATTCCTCCCTCCCAATCTTATTATTTATTTATTTATTTATTTATTTATCTATTTATTTATTTGGTGTTTCAGGACAGTATAATACTTGCACCTTTTATTTATGCAGTTATTTAATTTATTTTGGTGTTTTGAGAGAGGGTTTCTCTGTATAGCTTTAGAGCCAATCCTGACGGTCACTCTGTTTTCCAGTCTGGCCTCAAACTAACAGAGATACTCTTGCCTCTGCCTTCCATGTGCTGGGATTAAAGGCGTGGGACTCCAATCCCGGCCAGTTTATTAAAATTTTATTATTTTCATATATGCATGTCCCTGTGGGGGTGTGGTGGGGGCATGGCCATGAATACTAGAAAAGGGAGTTGGATCCTCAGGATCTACAATTACAGATGATTGTGCCCAGCTGACAGGGGTGCTGGGAACTGAACTCCAGTTCCCTGTAAGATCACCAATTGCTTTTAACTGTTGATCTTTCTCTCCAAAATAATTTATCCAGTCTTTAATGCATCTCAATCATTTAGAACTCCTACCCCCAAATCTGAGGCCTGAATTCCCTATTCTTCCCAAGAAATCAGAGGTCCATCTCTCCTCAAAGGACTCCAAGTTTGAAGCCTGAATGTCTCAGCCTCCTGCACAGTATCCTGACACATGTGTCCCCCAGAGCGTTGTTGGTCACATAAAGCTCAGTCAGGGTCTGGTTGGTTCACAGGATGGATGGAAGGTCTTCACCTGCTTTGGCTCTGAGGCCAAAGATGTCAAGCCTGCAGGGGACAAGCTGCAGTGGGTGAGGTGGTCTTTTCAGGGAGTTGAGGTGAGGATTTTACAGGTAACAGTGTTTATAGGAAAGTGTCATGAGCCCCTCCACTGGTTGCTGGACACCTTCCTTAGTGAGTGGTGTAGCCCTCAGCAAATAGTATCCCTGATATGTTCACAGAGGTTACCCTAATTATCTTCACTTGATTGCCAGAGGCATCTAGTTCTCTTGAGTTCAAGGCTACTGTAATCTACAAAGCTGAGTACCATGGCAGTCAGGGCCACACAGAAAAAGTATCCATTTGGGGTGTGGGGTAGGAGTTGGGAGAAAAAAACAATACAAGTTATAATAATGCAATAATAATATAATACGCAATAATAATTTTTTGGTGTGTGTGTCTGTGTGTGTGTGTGTGTCTGTGTGTGTCTGTGTGTGTGTGTGTGTGTGTATTTTTCAAGACAGGTTTCCCTTATTGTTTTGGAACTTGTCCTGGACCTTGCTTTTTATACCAGGCTGGCCTTAAAATCACAGAGATCCACCTGCCTCTGCCTACTGAGAGTGCTGAAACTAAAGGCTTGCACCACCAACACCCGGCCAATAATGTAAGTTATTATAGACTGGATTCCCTTTGTGGTTTGAAGACAATTGTCAATCGTCAATGACTTCCTTCTCTGGTTAAATTGCTCCTCAGTTTTTTTTTTAATCTGGAGTCACATTTGGTCTTGAAGAGTAGAGTTAGGGAAGCTCCAGCCCCCAGTGCTTCTCTGTCCCCAGCGAACACATCTCTAAACAGTAAGTCCAATGCCTGCAGCTTGGTAACACTTGGGTTTTGAAGTGTAGGCATGGTGGCTCACATCTGTAATCCCAGCAGAGGGAAGCTGATTTCTGAGTTCAAAGTCAGCCTGTACTACAGACTGAGTTCCAGGACAGCCAGGGCTACACAGACAAAACCTGTCTGGGGAGATGGGGTGGGGGAGTAGACAGGGACAGAGTAGCACTGCAGGGATTCTGCCTCTAAGCAGGGTGAGCCTGAGTAGGGAGACAGTATAGTAAGAGATCCCAGAAACCCAGATCCCCAAAGCAGGAGCTGGAGAGATGACTCAGTGGTTAAGACTTCTCTTCTTGAGGAGCCAAGTTTGGTTTCCAGCAACCAGTTAGTAGTTCTCAACATGCTGTAACTTATGGTCCCGGTCATCTGATGTCATCTACTGTCCTCTGTGGAATCCCCCCAATAACAAATACACATACACAAAGAGGAAAAGAAAGCTCCCAAATCAAGCCCTGCCTGCAGTCTGATCCTTGTAGATACACAAAATAATAAATGTCTTTTTTCTAGAAGTCTCTAAACGCCCTCAAAGTTCATTACATTTATATAAGTGGGGAGGTTGCTTTTGGGGTAATTGAGGAGTCTATTCTGTCTCTGATTATGTGATTTATTTGTTTGATTTTTTTGGTTTTTCCATACAGGGTTTCCCAGTGTAAGACCTGTAGTTCTGCTGGAACCAGCTTTGTAGACCAGGTGGCCCAGATATCCAGATATGTGCCTGCTTCTAGCTCCAGAATGCTGGGGTTAAAATTGTGCACCACCACACTCATAAATGTAATTTAAAAAAGCTTACTGCAGAATAGAGTGGTGGGACAAGTCTTTATTCTTAAGGCAGAGACCAGCCTTGTCTTCATGTGAGTCCCAGGCTAGCCAGGACTAGTAGGATTCTCTCTGTCTTACAAACACACACATACACACACACTCTCAGACACAAAATAAACTAAATTCTTAGGTTGAAACTAAATTGATGGGATTCTTTGCTTGGTTAGATTCAACATAGAATAGACAAGGCATAGTGGCAAAACCAGACTGGCAAAATAGTGACAGGAAAGGATCCAAGTTTATCTTCAGCTACATAGAGAACCCAAAGCTAGCCTAGCCTCGAAAGACCCAATCTCCTAATAAATAAAGGGAGAAAAAAATATAAAAAATCTGGTACACTAGACTCTAAAGCCTGTATCCTTGTTGCTGTTTTTATTGAGATATGGGCCATCTGTGTCGTCCTGGACCCAAACTCAAGACATCTACCTGCCTCTGCCTCTGCCTCTGCCCCTCTCTGCCTCTGCCCCTCTGCCTCTGCCTCTGCCTCTGCCTCTGCCTCTGCCTCTGCCTCTGCCTCTGCCTCCCAAGGGCTGGGAGTAAAGATCTTGCCACTACATGGGCCAAATTAATATCTTTATCTGCTTCTCCAAATGGAAGCCCTAGCTACTTGCTGACAAGGTTTACTTCTTCAATAAACAATACATCAAAAATACATAGAAATGTGCCTGGAATTGATGACTGAACTGGGCATGGTCTTATGTGCCCATTATTCCAGCCCTTGGGAGATGGGAAAAGGAAATAAGGAATCCAAGGACGTCCTTGGCAATTTAGTGAGTTTAGGGCCA
The DNA here is from genome assembly GCF_003668045.3 of Cricetulus griseus. Taxonomy (NCBI): domain Eukaryota; kingdom Metazoa; phylum Chordata; class Mammalia; order Rodentia; family Cricetidae; genus Cricetulus; species Cricetulus griseus. The sequence continues at coordinate 54,284 of NW_023277364.1, read as the reverse complement.
ACTTGAGTACCTGGGACTTTGTCCGAATAAACGCTACAACCCAAGTATGTAACGTGTCTCAGTAGCTTTGTCCCTGTATTCCTGGACATCTGATTTCAATCCATAAAACCATGTAACGGTAGAGAAAACCAACTCAGCTAGCTATTGTTTGACACCCAATCCAGTTTGGCAAAGCAGGTCTAACCATACACACATGAGGAAGAAAGACAAAGGAGGTGGAGCAAGGACTTCAACTCAGTCAAAACATGAGAAAACAAACCAAAACACTGACCCTCCCAGGTAGAGATTACTTCCTTTACTCCTTTCATGAATATTTTTAAGAATGAATCTGGAGCCGGGCAGTGGTGGCACATGCCTTTAATCCCAGCACTCGGGAGGCAGAGGCAGGTCGATCTCTGTGAGTTCGAGACCTTCATGGTCTACAAGAGCTAGTTCCAGGACAGCCTCCAAAGCCACAGAGTAACGCTGTCATGAAAAAAAAGAATGAATATGGAGCCAGGCAGTGGTGGCAAATTCCTTTTCATCCCAGCACCCAGGAGGCAGACAAGGACGGATCTCAGATAGGTTCAGGCTAGGATAGGCTCCAATACTATCCAGAATCTCTTAAAGGACCCCCAAAACAAAAACCAAATGCTGAATCTCACTATGTACCCTGGCCAGTCAGGAATTCATGATTGTGATCCCTGGGGCTTGAACTAACAGCGATCCTTCCTACACCTCAAGACTCAGCCTCAATAATTGCTACAAAAAAGAAACCACCCTACCCAGACCGTAGCGATTTAAAAACATAGATACAAACAAACAATTACACTTCCTCCTCTGGGGATGGGGGGCAGACACGGGACAATTGGGGAGAAGGGCATGGATGCTAAAGATGATTCAGCCCCAGGGGGCATCAGAACCCAGGAGACAGATCTGATTGGGTAAGGATGGTCCGGGGCGGGTGGGGAGAGGGAATCCAGAGCCTCCCCTCCAGGGGGCCAATGAGCCCTCAGACTATGTAAATACTAGAGCCTCTCCCCTTCCCAGAGACTTCTTTCAGGTCTTGTTGGTGCTTGTGAGGATATTCTGCTCCACCTTTCGAGTTCGGCTTTCTCTCTGTCAGAAAGGTAATTTTTTTCTGTTCTGGGATTTGAAACCGAGGACCTTAGCTTTGAGAGGCAGGTGTAGGCTTGATATGGATGTTGGATGAGTTGGTTTTAATTTCGCCAGCTTACGACCTGGGTCAGGCTGAGTAACACACTTCTGCCTTCCTCATGACCACCAATGTCTACTTTCAGAAATTTTGGTATTCTATGTAGTTTGGAGCGTGTCCTGGAATGTGCACTGTAGACTTTGCCGGCCTCGAATGAACAGGTCAGCCTGCCTAACTAGGATTATGGGCTTGAGCTAGCACTGACCAGCACTTGCAAAAACTAGAATTTTAAATGAACATAGCCAAGGATTCGGGTTCCTGGCCCCAAGTCCCACCTCACAGGAAGCAAGACTTACAGACAGATTGTATATAATTTTAGCAATGTAGGAATTTTATGAGTGTTTGTGGAGGTTATGAATGATGCTTCCAGGAGTTTCAGAGGGTTTCAGGAAATTGTATTGCATTTGTTGGAGACGCCAAATTATCAATGGACTTGGGTCAATTTTAGGACCGCATACTAACCACCCTGAATTTACTTATCATTTAGGTTCTTGGCACATTTTATTGAACTGTTCCAAAGTATTTTTTTATTTGTTTTGTTTTGTTTTGGTTTGGTTTTTGGTTTTTCGAGACAGGTTTTCTCTGTGTAGCTATGGAGCCTATGTTGGCACTCCCTCTGGAGACCAAACTGGCCTCGAACTCACAGAGATTTGCATGCCTCTGCCTCCCAAGTGCTGGGATTAAAGGCGTGCGCCACCAACGCCTGGAATGTTCCAATGTTTTCAGTTTTTTTGTCAGATAAGTTTTTTTCGGGCTTGTGCGTCTCTCTGGACCATGTCAGCCTGTGTTACTCAAACTATAGGGGCACTTTTTGTTCTGGAATAAAGTGCCTCCAGGTTTTGAGCGCTGCAGGTTGACAAAAGGGTGGTTTCCTCAGTTCTTAGTGACTCCTCTAGCTTTCGAATAGCGTAGGGCACTCTTGGGACTTGAGCTACAATGGCTCCCTTGGTAGCACGTTTCTGGGTTAACTGCGGTGTCCTGGGATCTTGGAATCCGCGGGCACGGAGGGGAAAATGTTGAGTGGGAAGGAAGGACTCAGGACATCGCTTGCACGGTAGCCGGGAACTGAAGTGGTATTGGAGAGGTCTTGGGGGGTCGAGGTGCCTCCAGACTCGAGGGGACAACCCACATTGTGGTCATCAATGTGGTTGCCCTCTCTGAGGCAGAACTGGAAAGTGCTTCCACTTTGGGCCTCGCTGTGTGGGACAAGCATCCCTGTTGAGCCCATTGGAAGCATTTGTGCACAGGCGCTGAGCTCAGGCTTGGGAGTGTAAGGAGTGCTGCACTCTGCTAAAAATGCTGGGTAAGTTAGGTGTGATGGGAACATTCTTCATGAATGTTCCTTGGAGCTAAAACAGAGCCCGGTGGTGGTGAGACCTAAGCTACATCGGTTACATTTTAAAAGCGCATTTTTCTCTTGGGAGCTTTTGAGACGGTTTCAGTAGGTTCAAGGTTCGACTTGGTTGTAAGAACTCCAGTTTAGGGCACATGTCTCAGGTGTTTTTTGTTGGGGAGTTCGATTGAGGGCTTTTCTCTGTCTTTTGAGACTGTCTTTGAACTAGCTCTCCTGAACCAAGCTGGTCTCGAACTCACAGACATCTGCCTGCCTCTGTCACCCTAGTGCTGGGTTAAAGGCAGAGGGAAACGAATCAAGGCATTAACAGAAACTCAGAAACTCCATGAGCTAAGTTGCAAACCACCTTTGACATGCTGTTTGAACAGGCTCAGTGTGATCAAAACATCTCAGTGTTTTTTTTTTGTTTTGTTTTTTGTATTGTTGTTTCAAGACAGGGTTTCTCTAACTGGAGTCAGGCTTCTGCTCACAAGTGCTAGGATTAAAGGCTTGCACCTCCACTGAGCACCCTATGAGGCACTTTTTAAGATAGGCTGTTTATGCTGGAATTGCTGCCTGCCAGAACGACAGATCTTGCTTCTTCTAGGAATAGGGCATATGCTACTTCCCAGTGGTTTTGTGGGGTTTTTTTGTTTAGTTTTTTGTTTTGTTTTGTTTTGTTTGGGGGGGAGGAAGGTGGTAAAATCCTAGTAAATTGTCCAGGTTGTCCTGACTGCCTCTTGGGTGCTAACTGTAACAGCCACAGTACTGGGCACATTTTACTTTTGTGCATGCTCACCATTGGGCCTGTGCTTACTCCCCTGTGTCAGGTCACTGCAACCATGTTGGTTCCTGTGATGTATGTCTGGTCTTCATGCTTGGTGGCAGGCTCCTTAACATGCCTGGAGCTGTCAGGGATGTGTGTGTGTGTGTGTGTGTGTGTGTGTGTGTGTGTGTGTGTGTGTGTGTGTGTGTGTGTGTGTCTGTGTGTGTCTGTGTGTGTGTGTGTGTGTGTGTGTGTCTGTGTGTGTGTGTGTCTGTGTGTGTGTGTGTGTGTGTGTGTGTCTGTGTGTGTGTGTGTGTCTGTGTGTGTGTCTGTGTGTGTGTGTGTGTCTGTGTGTGTGTCTGTGTGTGTGTGTGTCTGTGTGTGTGTGTCTCTGTGTGTGTCTGTGTGTGTGTGTGTGTGTGTGTGTGTGTGTGTGTGTGTGTGTGTGTGTGTGTGTCTGTGTGTGTGTGTGTGTGTGTGTGTGTGTGTGTGTCTGTGTGTGTGTGTGTGTGTCTGTGTGTGTGTGTGTGTGTGTGTGTGTGTGTGTGTGTGTGTGTGTGTGTGTGTGTGTGTGTGTGTGTGTGTGTGTGTGTGTGTGTGTGTCTGTGTGTGTCTGTGTGTGTGTGTGTGTGTGTGTGTGTGTGTCTGTGTGTGTGTGTGTCTGTGTGTGTGTGTGTGTTCCTGTAGGTCCTGGAGTTCAAACCACTTCTCTCAAGTTGTCATGCTTCTCCAATTGCTTCATTTTCCTGGGCCACACTGTAGCTCTGCCTGCTCTTGAATGACCTGTCTTTGGTTCATGAAGGCACAAGCCACCATGCTCAGCCGATGTAAACATTTGTTCAGCCCAGATGTTAACCATTGGCATGCAATCTATATATCTCCTTAGTACAGAATAGAGTCCGGGGTTTCATGCATGCTAGGTAGGCAGCCAGTCTTCCAGCTGGTCCACATGTCCTGCCCTCTCCATGTGTTGAGGCCTCATCTGTGTGGATAGCAGATACAAACAGTCCTGGATCTGTCTAGGTATACTGCCTCTAGAACCTTGGTTTACAGCCCCAGCCCATTTGGGATCTTTTGAGCTTCTGTTTGTTCTAGTGTACAGTTTCCCAGTGTGATTACAATGTTGAGTTGTGAATTAGGAAAACAATTTTTTTCTTTCTTTCTTTCTTTCTTTTTTTTTTTTTGGTTTTCCCTCCGACATGGTTTCTCTGTGTCTTTGGAGTCTGTCCTGGAACTAGCTCTTGTAGACCAGGTTGGTCTCTAACTCACAGAGATCTGCCTGCCTCTGCCTCCTGTGTGCTGGTATTAAAGGCGTGTGCCACCAACCCTCAGGTAAACAGACAAATTTCTAAGGAATTGGCTGGGCAGAGAAATATTGGCACCCTTTCATATATCTGTAAGGATTCTAGGTTGCTGCTTGAATTGCCTCTGGAAACTGTGCAAATATTTGTGAGTCTAGTGAAGCAGAGCAAGCAGAACTAAGAGGGGGAGGACAGCCTTGTCTACAGAGCAAGTTGCAGGTCAGCCAAGGCTGCAGAAACACCTTGTCTCTAATTTAATATACCCAGCTCTTCTAAGTAAGTGTTCTCTGCCCTTATTTTAATCTGCAGTTTCACACTTTGGCCAGTAGGTTCGAGTCTTGTTACAGTGACTGACTGAAATTTCCAGTATTCAGAATTCTGTTTAGTTCCAGGGCAGCCTTGATTGTTACACAGAGAAAAGCAAAAGTCACACACAAAGTAATGTCTCTCAAGTGCTGGATCACAGGTTCAGGTCCATTCCAAACAGCCTGTGGACAAACATGGGACTATCACTATGGTGACTACAAAGACAGCATCATGGTACCCTGCCTTTTAGCCTGTTTTTCTTTTTTCCTTTCTCTATCTCTCTTTCTTTCTTTCTTTCGTTTTTTTTCAAGATTTATTTATTACTTACACTGTGTTTTGCCTACATGCAGGAAGAGAGCAACAGATTGAATTGTAGATGGCTGTGAGCCACCATGTGCTTGTTGTGAATTGAACTCAGGACCCCTGGAAGAGCAGTCAGTGCTCTTAACCTCTGAGCCATCTTTCCTGCCCCATAGCCTGTTTTTCAAATACTGTTTTCATTAGTTCTGTATGGAGTGCTGCCTGCTCTTGCAGAGGGCCAGAGTTCAGTTCCACATACAATCATTTTTAACCCCAGCTCCAAGGGATCTGCTGGCCTTTATTGGCCAATATCAGCTGAATGCATGTGGACACATACATACATACATACATACATACACACACACACACACACACACACACACACACACACACACACACATATATATAATTAACCATTAACATTTCTATTGTTTGTTTGGATTTTTTTCCAACAGGGTCTGTCTGTGTAACCTTGGCTGTCCTGGAACTCAATCTGTAGACCAGGCTTGCATTGAACTCCCAGAGATCTGTCTGCCTCTGCCTCGCAAATGCTGAGATTACAGGGTTGTAACACCAATGCCCAGTCTGCTGCCAATGTTCTTAACTACTGAGCCATCTCTCTAACCACAACAATACAAATCTCAAGGGCCAGGGCAATGGAGATTACCAAGCAGTAAGGCTTTTTCTGCCATGTTTGGTACTAGGAGAGCAGTGATCTCAAGGTGGCCTCAGACTTGTAGAAGTACTGTCTGTCAGAGCCCAGACATGGCTTTGCTTCATATCGACGTAAGGTCAGAGAGTTCAAAACTGCCATTAGTCATCCAAGCTTAAAGTTATAAGGTCTAAGGCATGGCTACTATAGGATGTTTGATTTTAGTCTTGATTGTCTCACCTAAATAACTACAGACTTGGTCTGAGGTGTGGTTACTCTTGACCCTCATGGCCCACAAGGAGAATTTGAGTCTCAGGTGTGGTTATCAAATGTTTGGTGGATTAAGGTAGAAATTGTTTTTGTTCCTCATACATGATAAAGAAGTCTTTTGCCATGTTCTCCTTTTGGTTGGGGTACTTAAGAATGCTGAAGAATAACCTTGGGAAGTCCAGTATTCATGCACTGGATTGCCCTCTTGACTCTATCCTTGTCTCTTTTTCTTAAGGGTCTTTTCCTGCCATGTCTTAATCTACACAGCCCCCTCGGGTATGAACCTGGCAGTTGGCTGGATCCCACTGAAGCCTAACATGGATTGATTATGACAACCGTGCAATTCAGGAACACAGGTAAATGCAAAAACTTAAACACTAATTGGCACTGTTGGAACTTACAGCTCTGAGGATGCTAGGAAAGCATGTACTGCCAAACCATCCTCCTAGCTCACATTTTCAGGTAGGGCTTCATTAAGTTTCCGAGGCTGTCCTTGAACCGGGAATTCCCTTACTTCAATTTTCTGTGAAGCTGGGATCCAGCTAGTGGTTTTTTTTTTTGCTTTTGCTCTTAATACTGTTTCCTATGGTGTTCTTTGGAGACCCAAGATCTACCTGTAGATGTTTTCCTTTCCACACATGAGGGTCCAGATGGTGAAACCTGTCATCAAGCTTGGCAAGAGATGCTTTAACCTGCTAAGACAGCACTCCAGCCCTTTAGTTTGTTTTATGATGAGTATTTTGCACACATGCAAGACTGAACCTCATATTGCAGTTTCAATGGAGGTCACCAGGGGTGATTTGATCTCCTGGAGCTGGAGTTGGAGCCTCTGGAACAGGTTGTGAGCCAAAGAGAAGGATCTGGTAACTGGGACCTCTGCCAGAGCAACAAGTGCCCTAACCACAAAGCCACCTCTCCAGCCTCCTTACTCCCAATGTTCAGTGTGCTTGTTGGAGACACGGTCGCTCTGCTGCCTTGGCTGGTGTGGAATTGTTATGCCATGTTCATGAGATCTCAAAAAGAGACCACCAAGGAGCTGACTCACTGATACAAATGCATTCCTCAGTTGTTATGGCTTTTTAAAGGAAACAGCGGCAAGAAATGTGGTATGTGCCTTGGCTTTTCAGGATTGGTCAAGTGTAGGTGACTTGGGCCAGGTGGTGTTGGCAACAGCCTTGGCTGGCGTGGAATTCTTAGAGACCTCCCTGCCTCTGCCTGACATGTGCTGGGATCAAACATGCTCCCAACCACTCTGAGCACCAATCTCGAGTGTCTTTAGACATTAATAAATAAAAACCACAGCACACTCCTAGTTGTATTCTCATTTACAGATGCAGATAGCATGGTGTGGAAAGCATGTCCAGTGGGTAAATAAAAGACTCAGAACTCCTGGATGCCAGCTGAGACTGGTTTAATTTAAAGAACAACAGAGGGCTCAGAGGTTGGAGCACTGGCTGCTCTTCCAGAGGTCCTGAGTTCAATTCCCAACCACCACAGAATGCCTCACAATCATCTATAAAAACATTTGGTGCCCTATTCTGGTGTGCAGTCATACATGCAGGCAGAATACAGTGTACATAATAAATAAATATTTATAAAAATAAAGCAAAATCCAAGCAATGATGGCCCACGTCTTTTTAATGGCTGGATCCATTTAAGCAGAGGCAGGAAGATCGTTGTGAGTTAAGGGGAAAAAAAGCAAAAGTACAGGAAGTAAAGTTAAACTGAGGAGCACTGTTGTGTATCAGGTTGAGTCTGAGAGTATAGCCAGTATATCTGTTACTACAGATAACAGAAACCTAATATCCCAATAGCAAGAGCTGAAGATATAGCTCAGTGGTTAAGACTGCTCTTCTAGAGGAGCCAAGTTTGGTTTAATTGTTTCACAACATCCTGTAACTGATACTCCCGGGCATCTGATGTCATCTTCTGGCCTCTGTGCACACTGCAAGCCCAGATACACATACCCATAAATGAAAAGAAAATGCCCAAATTAATAAATAATTTTTCCTCAAGCAGTTTCCAAACACCTCAAGGTTTGTCGTGTGTGTGTGTGTGTGTGTGTGTGTGTGTGTGTGTGTGTGTGTGTATTTATGTATGTGTATGTTTGTCTAATGGGTGGTTGCTTTTTGTAGGATGGGAGATTTTTTTCTATCTCCACTTATGTGTGGAGTTATGGAAGCAAGTGGTTACCATGCTGGCAGGAGCAGGAACTTGAGACACCATATTTTCTTTTTTGGTTTTTTGAGACATGTTTTCTCTTTGCAACATTTGGTGCCTGTCCTGAAGCTTGCTGTGTAGACCAGGCTGGCATGGAACTCTTAGAGATCCTCCTGCCTCTGCCTCTCGAGTGCTGGCATTAAAGGCTCCACCCATCACTCTATGGCCCAGTTATGTTTATGTGTTTCCTGCTTTTAGAATGTCAATAACCCTGATTCTTTTCTGTTCTGTTTTTTGAAGTAGCATCTCCCATATCCCACGCTGGCCTGATAGTAGCTATAAAGCTGAGGCTGGCCTTAAAATTTCTACTTAAGCAGCCATTGTGTAGTGGTTCATGACTCCATTAGCATCCCCACACTACTCCTGTTGCCCTCCTCCTAAGCAAAACACTCACCACAGCTTCTGGAGTCTGTAGGCCAGGTGCCTCAGGCCTTCCCCCAGCAGCCACAGTCCCCTGTCTCCCAAGTCGTTGAAGCTCAGATCCAGTTCTTGGGGACAGGTGTTGACTTGGAACACATGGGCCATCCCTGCATATGTGTCTGAGCCAAGCTGGCAAATTCCCAGCATAGAGGAAGGGATGGCCAAGGTGAGCTTGTCCCATTCCTTTTTATTAAGACACCCGGGCTGGGCTTAATTGCCTAATTTGTATGCTGGGTGCAGGGCTGTGGCGTTGCCCAACCTTGAGAAAGATAAGGGGAGAAGGCAGAGAGGAAGACAGTACAGAAGGCAAGGACCAGGCAGATCACATTGGCTGTAACTCTAGTTCTAGGCAATATAAACTTGTCTATTGGACTCTATGAGTGCCAGGCCTGTGCTTGGTCAAAAGCATACATGCAGGCCAGGCAGTGGTGGTGCACACCTCTAATCCCAGCACTAGGGAGGCAGAAGTAGGCAGATCTCTGTGAGTTGGATACCAACCTGGTCTACAAGAGCTAGTTCCAGGACAGTCTCCACAGAGAAACCCTGTCTGAAGAAACAAACATAAACAAAACAAAACAAAAAAAAGCATACATGCAGGCAGAAAGCCACATCTATCAAATATTGTAATTTAAAAAAGAAGAAAGGGGTTGGGCTCTGGTGGTGCACACATTTAACACCAGCACTCAGGAAGCAGAGGCAGGGGGATTGCTCTGAGTTCAAGGCCAGCCTGGGATACAGAGAAAGTTCCAAGACATCCAGGACTGTTACACAGAGAAACCTTGATGTTTATTTGTTGCAGGAGCCCATTGTGGTTAGTATATCCCTGGGCCAGGAGGGCTGGGCTGTATAAAAGCAGCTAGCAGAGCAAGCCACAGGGAACCAACCAGTAAGCAGCAAATTTCTTTGGTTTCTTTACTGTTTCAGGCTTCTGCCTTGGTTTCCCTTCATGAAGAGCTATATAACTTGTAGGATAACAAAATCTCTTGCTTCCTGAAGTCACCTTTGTTCATGATGTTTGTCACAGTAACAGAAACCCAAGTAGAACAGAGGGTACACTTTGGTCAGTGCTATTTGTTCTGAAACCTGAAAGATTAACCAATCCCCCCATATATATGTGTGTGTGTGTGTGTGTGTGTGTGTGTGTGTGTGTGTGTGTATGTATGCATGTATGTATGTATACAGTGTTCTGCTGGCATGTATGCCTGCAGACAAGAAGAGGGCATAAGATCTCATTATAGATGTTTGTGAGCCATCATATGGTCACAGGGAATTGAACTCAGGACCTCTGGAAAAGCAGCCAGTGCTCTGAATCACTGAACCATCTCTCCAGCACCTCCCCTGGAAACTAAATGTACAGCAGAACAGAAGAGCCATTTCAGTGGTGTCAGTGATGTGTGTGTAAAGGCCCTATGTCAGGAAAACTTAACAGCAAGATTCTGTAGCTAGAGCTGGTGAGGAAATTGGAGGTCCCACGGCCTCCCTGGACAGAGAAGACAGGACAAGCATGCTGAATCAGGAACTCCACTCACCGGAGGGTATGCAGTTTGCAGTCTGGGTACATGAGGCCCTCACACAGGAGAAGTACCCTGGGATAACCAAGGTCGTTCAGGCCAAGGTCCAGCTCAGTCAGGGTCTGGTTCAGCCATAGGCTGGAGACCAGATCTTCACAGGCACCCTGGCTGAGGTGGCAGATTTTCAGCCTGTGTATAAACCAGAATGTAAGCATGATGGGCGGATTTCCTAGGGACATGGAATCTATCCTCTGCCCCTGTCTTCAGAGTTCAGTGTTCTCAGGATGCTGTGTGCCACACACCTATGACACCCACCAGCACATGGTAGACAGAGGCAGGAGGATGTTCCATTAGACTTGCCTGGGTGTATAGTGAGGCTCTGGCTCAAAAAGCCAGGGGCTGTAGGTGTAGCTCAGTAGTAGGGCTCTTGCCTGTTGTGTGCAAGGTCCTGGGTTTGATTCCCAGCACACACACACACACCAAAGAAAGCAAGTAGATCACAAAAGCAACAAACTGTTCAATGCCTGGCAATGGTGGTGCACACCTTTGATCCCAGCACTCAGGAGACAGATCAAGCAGATCTCTGTGTTCAAGGCCATCCTGTTATAAATAGTGAATTCCAGAACATCCAGGACTACACAGAGAAACCTTATCTAAAAAACAAACAAATGGACAAACAAAAAACACCAGTCCAAGATGCCAATATGATATTACACGTATTTGATTACATAAATATATACAGGATTTTCAAATTGCACTTAAAAATTATTTTGTGGCCTGGAGTTGGTGGCGCACGCCTTTAATACCAGCACTCGGAAGGCAAAGGCAGGCAGATCTCTGTGAGTGCGAGGCCAGCCTGTTCTCCAGAGCAAGATAGGCTCCAAAGCAAGAAACCCTGTCTCAAAAAACAAAAACAAAAAATTATTTTGTGTGAGGTGGGCATGCTGGCACTCACCATTAATCCTGGCACTGAGAGGCAGAGGCAGGCAGATCTCTGTGAGCTGGAGGCCAGCCTGTTCTACATATCAAATTCCAGGTTAGTCAGAGATATACAATGAGGCCCTGTCTCAAAAATATTTTGTGGGCTATACCTGTGCCCATGCACAGCAGCAAGTGCTCCTCAGCACAGAGCCATCCTACGGCCCCTGTGCGTCTTTTCTAATTAATGCAGGAGCCCATTGTGGTCAATGTTCCATGACAGCTTACAAGAGTCTCTCCTTTACAGTGTGGGCCCCAGGCACTAAACTCAGATTGTCAGGTACCTTTATCTGAGGAACCATCTCACAAGTCCCTACATGTACTTTCTAGTAAGACTTTTATTTGGCTAAAACAAACAGGACTGGCATATGTCTCAAGCCTTTGGTCCTAGCACTTGTGGTTATAATTGTGGAGATCATGTTCTTCTTTCCTTAGTAATGAATGGTTGAACTTCCTCAGGGGGTTGCACTTTGTCACCAGCCTTGATAGCCAATGCTTTCATCTGCTGTGTCGGCACCTTTTTGACTCCTGCTACCAAATTTCAATCTCTCTCTCTCTCTCTCTCTGTCTCTTTGTCTGTCTCTCTCTGTCTCTCTCTCTCTCTCTCTCTCTCTCCCTCTCCCTCACCCTCTTTCTTTCTTCGAGACAGGGTTTCTCTGGGTAGCTTTGGAGCCTAGCCTGGAACTCGCTTGGTAGACCAGGCTGGCCTCGAACTGGCAGAGATCAGTCAGCCTCTGCTCCTGAGTGCTGGGAGTGCAACACCAATGCCTGGCCACTTTTTTCTAATTTTGAAAATTATTATTTTTTTTGTTTTGGAGAGATGGTTCAACTATTAAGAGCACAGGCACCCCTTGCAGAGAACCCAGGGTTCAATTCCCAATAATCACATGGAAGCTCAAAGCTGTTGTGGGGTATTGGTTGAAGATTGCTACATTCTTTTATGTTGCATTTGTTTAACTCTGTGAAGCTGTGTTACTTTGCCTGCCCAACCCACCTGACTGGTCTGCTAAAGAGCTGAACTGTCAACAGCTAGGCAGGAGAGAGTGATAGACAGGGCTGGTGTGCAGAGAGAATAAATAGAAGAAGAGAGAGAGCAAAAGGGAAGGAGGAGGAAAGGAGGAAAGAGAACACCAGGGGGCAGCCAAACAGCTGCCAACAGAGTAAGAAGGAAAGAAAGAGCTAGAGAATAGAGAAGGGTAAAAAAAAGCCCAGAGGCACAAGGTAGATGGGATTTTTTTTTAAAAAAAAGATTTGTTTATTTATTTTGTGTATAGCATTCTTCCTGCATATGGGCCTGCCCTGCATAATAGGAGAGGTCACTGGAACACATTACAGATGGCTGTGAGCCACCATGTGGTTGCTGAGAATTAAACTCAGGAACCCTGAAGAACAGACAGTGCTCTTAACCTCTGAACCATTGCTCCAGTCCCTATAGATGGAATAACTGCACAACCATCTGCAACTCCAGTTCCAAGGGACCCAGCACCCACACACAGACATACATTCAGGCAAAACATAAATGCTCATGAAATACAAAATACATAATATTTTACCTGGGTGGTGGTGGCACATGCCTTTGAAGCCAGTACTTGGGAGGCAGAGGCAGGCAGAACTCCTCAAGTTCCAGTCCAGCCTGGTCTACTGAGGTAGATCCAGGACAGACAGAGCTAACGGAGAATTCCTGTTGGGGACCTCTTCAGGGTCTGCTGTTCTTCTAGTAACTAAGGGTGACCCACAGTACCCTCAGGGTCCACTGTCTGTCTAGTGACTAGGTATTTACTTCCTAGTTCCCTGCTTATGCCTAGGCCTTTGTGCAAGAATGCAAATTATCTGCCCATTGAGGGGGGCATTGGCAGCATGGACCTTGATCTGAGTAAATTTAAACTGGGGCTGCTGTTAGTATATAATCCTACTCCCCTTTGAAATAAAAAGCCTTCTCCTTGCAACAGTGACTGGCTGTATTGTCTTTATGTAATAATCAGATTCCCTTGCCCGAACTCATGAGAAGGTTGTAGAGCTGGGTGTAACGACAATTGGAGTCCCACCCGGATTTGGAAAAGAAGGGGAGACGCTGCAGGATCACCTGGGAAGACTTGCCAGCATTAAGGTAAGGAAGGGGCGTGTTGAAGATGGGTGCAGCTAGTTCTTACTCTCTTATGGGGAACCAATTGGTCCAATTGTCCAATAAGCAGGGCACCAGTATTAAGTACAAGACAGCAACAGACATTTTAAAAACTATACATAAGGTCAGCCCTTGGTTTTTAATCTCTGGTGACCTTAGTATTGTTGATGGGGAGCAGGTGAGGATAGACCTGCAAAGGGCATTACACAGAGATGGGCCTAATGACATACTAACTGTTACTTTGTCCATGTGCCCTCTTGTCAAAGAAGCACTTCTTAGTAATATTGTGGAAGTGAAAAAGCAGGTTGAGGAAGCCAAGGCTGCCTTAGCAGAGGCTCAGAACCAAGATTCTGTTAGGTCACTTCAAGCTTCTAATGACACTTCCTTTGGGCCCTCTCCCTCATATTCAGGGGATTAGACTAAGGAAAGTGAAGAACTGGAAAGGTACGTTAAATTATAACATAAGCTAAAAAAATGTTCCCTTGAGTCTCATCCTCCTGCTCGAAATTCTAGCGCTCTCTGTTTTCCTTTGGCCTTTCCTGAAAAGCAGAGTGGCCCAGTGATGTTCCCAATCATAGAGATAGTTGTTCCCCAAGGCCAGAATCTGTGAGAGCATTCCCCTCTTAACTATAAGGATATTAAACAGCTGAAAGAGACAGTATGGCTTACAGGCCTCATGTAACTTTTATTACTCTGACCATTTTTTAATTCTTTGTGGCCTTGAATTGCATGCCCAGTGATTGGCAACAATTATGTCCAGCTGTGCTGTCCAGGGGAGATTATTTGATTTGGAGAGGTGAATTTGAAGAGCTATGCAACCAAATGGTACAGCGCAACACGGCTACCGGTTTCCCTGAAAAGAACTCAGAAATGCTTACTGGTATGGGAGCCTATGCAGACCTAGGTCAGCAAATTCTTTATGATCCAGCTGTATATGCACAGACCTCAGCAGCTGCTTTCAGGGAGTATGTTTGGGGATACTGATAATGCCATGTCTATAGTTAGGTAACTAGCTTTTAAAAATGCCAACAAGTATTGTAAAGAGGTTTTACCACCTCACAAGGCCAAAAGCCTCAATGATTACATTCCCATTTGTAGAGATATAGATGGACCCCACATTATAGGACAAGTTATTGCTTCTGCAATGCAGGGAAATAAGAAGGTCAGTGAGGGAGCCAGACCCAAGACATGCTTAGTTGTGGCAAATGGGGTGCACCTTTAAAAGATTATTCTTCGGTGGACACCCTTCAAAATTTAAATGGTTTTTAGAGGCTTCTGGGTGATATTAATTGGATCAGACATACTTTAAAAATTACTACTGGGCCAATTAAACCTGTCTTTAATATTTTACAAGGTGTTTCAGATCCCCACTCTCCTCGAGTCCTTACTACTGGAGGAGGGACGTGCATCCACTTGTTTGAAAAGGCCTTAGAATGAGCTAATTTTGATTATATCGATTATGCCCTGCCTTTAAAATTATTAGTGTTTTGTTCTGCTCATTCTCCTACAGGAGTTTTTTGGCAAGAGAGTCCTATTCTTTGGCTTCATTCTCAGGCCTCCCCATCTAAATCAGTGGAATCCTATCCCCGAGATATAATTACACACCTATTTAAAGCACAAAGGATTGCTTTGCAGACTTTTGGTAAGGAGCCAGATCAGGTTTACATTTATCCCGCCAACAAATAGAGTGGCTACAAAATAATAGTTATGATTGGGCCATTTTTCTCTGTGCTACCCAGAATGATTTTGAAAACCATTACCTGTCCAATAATCTGATTTTCCCAAAGATTATAGTCTCTCAGCCTATTTCCAGGGGCAAACGGTTTTCACAGATGGTTCTTCAAAAGGGACAACTGTAGTTGTATCTTATCCTATCATTAAGACTGCCATAAAATTGCTGCAGCTTCTGCCCAAATGGCCAAACTTTTAGCCTTGGCCATGGCTCTACAACTCTTCCTCAGGGAAGCTTTAACATCTATACTGATAGTCAATATCTAGCTCAAATTGTCCAACCTTTGGAGATGCCTGTCTATGTTGCCACTGTCTCCAGAGCACAAGAGAGTTTGTGACAGATACAGGGTCTGCTATGGCAACGTAGTGAACCTGTATTTGTGGGACATCTTAGGGCCCATACCCATTTGCCAGGATCTCTCAGTGAAAGAAATCACACAGCCAACATGTACACTCACATCATTGCAGTTTCACAAGAGTTCACTAGAGCACAATCCTTACATACGTGCTTTCATTTCAGCACAGTGTCCTTACAATTTCATAATGGGTTAACCAAGGAATAAGTTGCTTAAATAGTTAAAAATTGCCCTCTTTGTGTGGAATTTTTTCCAGGGCCTCACTTGGCAGTTAATCCCCGAGGACTGTAGCCCAATCACCTGTGGCAGATGTATGTGCCATCCTTTGGAAAATTGCAATTTGTTTGTTTTTGTAGATAATTTTTCTATACTAATATTCGCCTCTGCCCATTCTTGTGAAAAGGTAAAAGATGTTAAAAGCCACTGTCTACAGAATTTTGCTTACATGTGGGTCCCAAAACAAATTAAGACTGATAATGGCCCTGCTTATGTCAGCAGAGGTTTCATTCAGTTTTGTCAAGATTTTGAAATTACCCCCAAAACTGGTATTCCTTACAACCCCCAAGGACAGGCTATTGTGGAACATGCCCACCACACTTTAAAAGCCTATTTAGTTAATGTAAAGAAGGGGGACCTTGAGAGTGACCTTGGGTTCCCTAACTCTATCACTTATATTCTATCTTAAATTTTTAACTGTGAATGATTCTGGTAACTCTGTAGCAGACTGTCATTGGTGGTCCACTGCACAGAAAAGAACTTTGGTTAACTGGAGAGACCTTCCCTCAGGCCGTTGGAAAGGGCCAGATCCAGTTTTGGTGTGGGCCCCGGGTTCTGTTTGTGTTTTCACATAGGATGGCAAGGCCCCAATTTGGGTTCCTGAGTGTTGTGTGCTCCTGGTTCCTGCTGATATGCTTTAACCATCTAATGACTCATTGGGTGTTGGGACCCAGTCCCCACAGGGTCTCTAAGAGTTGTTTTCCAGAATAACCACAGGTACCTCCTGTTTTTCTGATGTCCCCCAATAGGATCCTGATGTGAACCCTTTAACCTGGGATTTTTGTAAGTTTTTACACAAGGGTGCTCCACAATAAAAGTGAGGGACATTCTCTCAGAAAGTGAACCAGGTATCTTGTGGTTCATCCAACTATCCAGGCTTTTGCCCAACACTTGGACTTAGTGGTAGCCAAGGAAGGCCACAAGTGGAGTTTCCACAGAGATCGGTAAAGAAAGGGAACCCTGAGAGATCACCCTCAAAAGCCTGCCAAGCAAGTAAGGAGTTGAGAGTGTGGATTGCAAAATATACTATAAAATAGGCACCTCACCTCCTAAGAGAGTTGGATTGGAATAGAGTTCACAGTCAATCACACAGAGAAAGTTTAAAGAGACAAGGTACTGGTAAGATTTCATTTTAACTTTGGATTAAGTAATAATGCTAAGAAAATTATTAAAGAAATACAGGAAATCCTCCACTGAGGAATCCCTCCCCCATGAGATACCCACCAGCAGCCAGCTGACCCAGCAGCCCGTGCCCTTGTCCACTCAAGCCGGCTGTGGGCTCCAATCAGCCAGCAATGATGTGGTGTGCACAGGCTGGCTGGAGAAATCACCTCCTGAGAAAAAGTTGGAGCGCTATGCTTGGAAGAAACGCTGGTTCATCCTGCGGCGTGGTCAGATGAGAGGTGATCCGGATGTTCTAGAATACTATAAGAATGAACACTCCAAGAAACCCCTGCGGGTCATCAACCTAAACTTCTGTAACCATCTGGGTGTAGGCGTGACCTTCAACAAAAAAGAGCTCCAAAAGAGTTTTATGTTTGATATCAAGACCAATGAGCGCACCTTCTACCTGGTGGCTGAGACAGAGGCTGACATGAATAGGTGGGTCCAGAGCATCTGCCAAATCTGCGGATTCAGTCAGACTAAAAGGAGCACTGATGCCCTGAGAAACCTTCCTTCAGTCAGTCATAGTCACCGCTCTTCACCAGCTGAATTCAGCAGCTCCAGTCAGCACCTGTTCCCAGCAAGAAGGTCCTCAGCCCTTTCACACTCTAGCCAGCTACCTCTGTCAAGCTGCATCCAGCCTGCCGTGTCCTCCAGTGCACCTCAGGAGTATCAACACTTGCACCAGTGCATAAGTGGAAGGACAGAAAATGCAAGGAATGCCAGCTTTTCTCAGAGCAACCTACAGGAGAGTGGAATAGTCGCACAAAACCTTGCCCAGGGCAATAGACACTATATCAACAGAGTCAGCAGTCAAGTCCATGACTTCTATAGCCTTACCAAGCCAAGCCAATACAGTGGTTTTGACCTGCCTCATAGCCTGGCTTCACACAGCCACACCAAGGGCAACGTCATAGGCTCTCTGGCAGATAGTGAGGATGTGTACACATACAAGGCACACAGAAACAACCCATGTAGGGAATTTGGAGACCTCCCACTGGACCCAGCCATAGCTCCCCCACGACAGCACCCCAAGACCCCTTGGTGGAGCATCCCTCAACAAAGAACTCAAGTCAGTTACTGCAAGTACCCAACACGAGGTGAAGAAACTGCCTGCTTGCATGCTAAATCTCCAAATAACACTGTCATGGGTCAATCAGACAATGCCAGCTTCTCTCAGAGTAACCCACAGGAGACTGATACAGCTGCACAAAAACTTGCCTGGGGCAATAGACACTGTATCAACAGAGTCAGCAATCAGGACCATGACTTCTGGAGCCTTCCTAAGCCAAGCCAATACAGTGGTTTTGACATCCCTCGTAGCCTGGCTTCACACAGCCACACCAAGGACAGCCTCACAGTGTCTGAGGCAGATAGTGAGGATGTGTACACCTTCAAGGCACCCAGAAACACCCGGTGTAGGGAATTTGGAGACCGCACAGTGGACTCAGCCATAGCTCACCAACCACAGCATCCCAAGAAACCTTGGTGTGGCAACCCTCAACAAAGACCTAGAGTCAGTGACTACAAGTACCCAAAACTCGGTCGAGAAACTGCCTGCTTGCATGCTAAATCTCCAGATAACACTATCATGGGTCAATCAGACAATGCAAACTTCTCTCAGAACAACCTACAGGAGAGTGATGCAGCCGCACAAGAACTTGCCCAGGGCTATAGACACTGTATCAACAGACTCAGCAGTCAGGTCCATGGCTTCTATAGCCTTCCCAAGCCAAGCCAATACAGTGGCTTTGACCCTCCTTGTAGTCTGGCTTCACACAGCCACTCCAAGAGCAGCTTCACAGGGTCTCTGGCAGATCGTGAGGATGTGTACACCTTCAAAGCACCCAGAAACACCCAGTGTAAGGAATTTGGAGACCTCCCAGTGGACTCAGCCATATCTCCACCACCACTGCCCCCCAAGACACCTCGGGGGAGCAGCCCCCAACAAAGACTGCCTGACAGTGACTACAAGTACCCAACAGGAGTTGGAGAAACTGCCAGCTGGTGTGATAAATCTCCAAAAAAGTCTATCATGGGTCTACCAAACAATGCCAGCTCTGATGACAACTATGTGTCTGTAAACCCAGGTTCTGACATCCCCATGAGCACAATGCCCCATCACATTGCCAGCCGAGGAAGCGAGATCCAGCCACCCCCGGTCTATTGCGGCCTCAAGCCTGGCCAAAAACAAAGCCAGAACTCCTTGACTTGATAAATAACAATGTTATCACTGAGCTCCCTTTCAACCCCAGCTCCTCCCAGTACTGCTGTTCCATCTCCATTACAGACTCTGGAGACTGTGAGAAGAACTGTGTCCATATGCAGAACCTGACGTCTTCATCTCCTGTACCCAGTGACACTAACAACCCAGCTCCAAAAAAGAGTACTGGTAATGTGAATTACATAGACCCAGACTTCCAGCTGCCCTCTCCGAGCCCTCAACACAAGCCATCCACATCATTGGTCACATCAGATGCGAAAGGAGAATATGTCCAAACAGATGAAGAAAATAACCAGGCCCTATAAAAGTCCATACAGGAATTGACAAAGATGCAACAGTCCTGAAGATCCGCCAAAGATGCCAAGCTATGGTAAGGATGGCCATCCCCTGACACCTCTTCTCCTTTGTGAGTTTTGTTTAAAAGATGTATATATGTTCTGTATGTATAGTATGGCCACACATGTGTTTATGTGAAGTGTGATCGTAATTGGATGACTGTTAACAAAAGAATGCCATTGTGTTGTCTTTAAATCATTTAATTGCTGGGGAAGGAGCAATAGTTGTTAAAGTGCAGGTTACTTGGGAGGGAAATTTCTGCTTTTTTTCCATGGAGGGTGAAGAGCTGTGGATTCCTTCCAGACTGGTATGGTTTCATGGGGCAGGACCCCCTGAAGCAGTGGACCAGGTCATCTGAATATTTGTTTTCCTTAAAATTTGTTCAGTTAGAAATGGTAGTGGTCACAGGCAATCACTTTTAAAAGGAAAGGGAGGAGTATGATATAGAAATGATACTTTGTATTGGAATGGATCCTCATTTGTTGATACTTTGTATTGGAATGGATCTTCATTTGTTTATATTAGTTAGGTTTTCTAGATATATAGATATTCTTCAAACCATTCAAAGACCAATGGAATATCTGGCATTTAAATGGTTTAGGGTTTTTCTTGACAGTGAGACACAACTGCTCCTGGCACACCAATTACATCTGAGCAGAAGATGAGCATGGAAGAAATAAAGTTTCCCGTTGACATGGCAAGACTTGCTATTTGGGCAAGAAGCTGCTCTTACCTGAGCGGTTTGACTGTTGCTTTATAAACTGGACATGCAGGACCCACAGAAATTTGACTGCTTAAATCAGATGGACAGTCATGAAAGGTTCCTGCTTCATGGAAGTGTCTGCCAGACATTCTACAGAACACAGAAAAAAAGGTGACAGACAAACTGCCAATGCAGGTGGAGAGTTTAGAATTTCCTGCTTTGCTGAGAAGTCTGTCAGACACATTGTGACCTGTAGGCTAAAAATGGATGCCCCAACATTACCAAGAAACTCTGGGTGACTGTCTAGGAAGCAAGATGTTTCTCTCAGTTCTAGAGTTTATATATTATCCTTCTATGTTTTGATGTAGTTGAAGATAGATAGTTATAGTAACACTAAGATAGAATGGTTAAAATCTTATAGTTCTTACTTGACAACTGTTTTGTTATATATAAAGAAGGGGGAGATGTTGGGACCCAGACACCACAGGGTCTCTGAGTTGTTTTACAACACAACCATGGGTAACCCCTCTTTATCTGACCTCACCCTACTAACATCAATATCCGATTTTGAACCGTTTCACCTGGGGTTTATGCAAGCTT
The DNA here is from genome assembly GCF_003668045.3 of Cricetulus griseus. Taxonomy (NCBI): domain Eukaryota; kingdom Metazoa; phylum Chordata; class Mammalia; order Rodentia; family Cricetidae; genus Cricetulus; species Cricetulus griseus. The sequence goes on along the minus strand of NW_023277364.1, from coordinate 33,520 downwards.
GTATATAAGATTGCTCCACAATAAAGGTGAGAGCCATTCTCTCAGAAAGTGGACCAGGTATCTTGTCGTTCATCCAAATCTCCAGGCTTTCACCCGATACTCAGACTTAGTGGTGACCAAGGACTGCCAGAGAGCAGCAAGCACAAACAGACTCAGCCATCTGCTGACATAGACTATGGTTCCACAGCAAGGGTAACACTGTCATCCTAACATGTCACAGATTGTCAGGTTTAAAATAAACCCAGGAGCCAGAGTCCTCTGGGAATATATCATACCTAAAACCTAATCAAAATGCCTTTCTTTAGTCAACATGACTCGCACAAAGAATTAAATATGTGTTTGCTCATGTCAGGTCATTTTAAATGAAAAGAGAAAATATTTTTAAATTATATGTACATGCTTAACTGTCCTCTCTCTTTCCATGTGTATATAAGGAAATGCTCAGACATATGATTAAATAATGGTCAATTTTTTTCGAAAAAACTATTTCAGAACAGAAAGTGCATGGATGCATGTGTACATGGACATATACATGTAATGCAAATTTGACTTTTAATGAACACATATATTTCAAGAGGTAGCTTTAAATATGGAAAGCACCTAACTGATCATTCTTTCATCCAGGTTCTTTATTTCACAGAAAAAAAAACACACAAAATAAAACACATTGCCCCTCCCCACAGAAGCTGAATACTCCTATCAGGCTTGTCTGTGCAAAATGGTATGTGCACACACATAAAATACACAATAAGGCTCTTCTTAAGTCCAGTCACACAGGTACATTCTTCTCCCCTTGAGTCCGGGCCAGCACCCACTCTCCCCAGGCTCCTGCAAAGCACTGACAAGCGATGCTATTTTCCAGAGGTTTGTGAGATTGCAGGAGGGGGGCCCTGAAATCTGACTCACTCTCACTCACCACTGCGCCTTTAGCACCAGGCAGTAGTCATTTAACTGTTCGGAGCAGATATTTAACTGAGCATTGAATAAATGATAATCACTGTTATGAACAATTGAAAAAATCCATGCTTCATTAATGTCCTTTTCCCATCATTTTGTAAATGTGGGTAACACCCTGTGCTGTCTGTAAGGTACAGCCTTGTACCAGGGTTCTTCCAAATAGTTGAATAGAGACTTCACATTCCCTCTCTGTGGGTGTCTCTTTCTCTCTTTGGTTCCGAGTTTGAAGCAGGGTCCTTAGAATTGGTGAGATCATGTTCTGCTCACTGAGCTACACCCATCCCTAAACAGAACTAACAATAATTCTATATCTGATGATAAGGGCTTCACACTTTGCCTGTGGCAGCGTGCCCTGTCCTTCAAGACACAGCCTTGTTGGGCTTTGTGGATTTCCTGACACACACATCATCACCTGGTGTATGGAGCATTGAAGTTCATGTGACTTTCCCACAGTAGGCCTAGGTACATGAATAATCTGTATAGAAAGTGAGTATCCCATTAATATCATAATTTAAAATTACAACTTCCCCTAGCAATAACAATCATTTGAAAACAATAAAGATTCCATCATTTTCTGGAATATATAAGCAGGATGATATATGCTGTCCACACAGCACCTACAACATTAGAGGTGAGGGCAACATGTGTGCACAGAGGACTGGCAAAGACTGTTGTCATGCCAGAGGCATGAGAAGCAAAGCAGAGAGCCTTATTCTCCTCTCAGCCACTACCCAGCCTTTTGCTTTATTTCAGCTTCTGGGGGTCTCTTGCATCTCTTGGCTTGTTGTCCCACCCTCCAGTTTCAAAGTCAACAGCCTAGCTCCTTTCTATCTTGCTTCTTTCTCTTGTCTCTGCTTCTGTTATTGCATGTCCTATTCTGATACCAACTGTTTTATTTTGTTTCCTTGGAAGACCCTGAGGCAGCATGGGACACATCCGGCTGCTCTGTCCATATTAAGATTTGCAGCTTAGTCACTCTTGTGCAGGTCTCTTTTTTGCCAGTAAGGAGCTGAAGATTAGAGTACTGGTGAGCTGGAGATTTCCAGAACCACCACATCATAATTTCAGTGTGTGAAATATATCAAAAGAAGCCAGGAAGCTTTCTATGTGTAAAACTATGCCAGCTGGAGCTGGAAGGATGGCTCAGTGCTTAAGAGCACGCATACTGTTCTTTCAAGAACTGGAGTTCAGGTCCCAGAACTCAGGTCAGGTGGCTCACAGCTGTTATTCTCCAGCTCCAGGAGTATGTGATGTCTCTGGCCCCTTCTGGCGCCTATACTCACACCTCCAAACCCTCTGCCCCACACAGGTAAATGAATCTTTAAAAGTAGGTCATATGGTGAGTTTGAGGCAGGGAGATGTAGGCCAGCCTGATCTACATAGAGAGTTCCAGGTCAGCCATGGTTGCCTTGGGAGATCATGTCTCCAAGAGAAAACAATAAGAATTAAAAACAGGTCACATAGAAGAGACTTGTCACAAGACTAGAATCAGTGCCTCTCCAGCAATGCTGGATGACAAGGAGACAGTTTTGTTGATGCCTTTGGAACCCTCAGGGGGAGATTGTTTCTAGAATTCTCCAGCTGAGAATCAAGAAGAGAGAAAAATTTCATAAAGCATTGTTTAAAAGCTTACATTCATTTTTGTTTTGCTGTCTCTCCGCTTTAGAAAATGATGTAAGTGGTTTCCATTGAGTAGATCTAGAAGGTTCGAAAGCATCAGGAGGATGGAAAAATCAAAAGTGCTCTACAGGGGTGGAAGAAAAATACATCAGTTAACATCCACAGAGAAAGAGAGGAACCAATAGAAGACAGTGAAAGACTGAGATGGCAGACAGAAAACCAGACAATAGGTAGAGAAACGACAGTCAGACAGACCAATGATAGAGGATAGACACACAAGGATTAGATAGAAGACTGACAATCAAGAGGTGGTAGACAGACAGACAGGTTTAAGGCAAGGAAGTAGCTAATATAATGGTGGCCAGCAAACAAAGGAACAAATTAACAAATGAATCTAGAGCTGCAGGAGAAATCCAATCACCAATAAGTTATAGTTATGTACATGTGAGCATGTTACAGTTCACAAGTGAAGGCCAGGGATGACTTACAGGAGTCAGTCCCTCTTTCCACTTTGTGGGTCTTTAGGAATTAAAATCAAGTCATCAGGCTTGGGGACAAGCACCCTTACTGAACCATCTTGCCATCAGGTGTATTTGAGGCAGGGTCTCACGTAGTCCAGGGCATCCTCCAATTCACTATAAAGCCCGAGCTGACCTTTGTTGTGGAATATCATTTTAAGCATTTGTTTATGCTGTGGAATATTTGTTTGATGATGCAAAAATGTACTACATTCTTTTAAGTTGCATGTGTTTAATTCTGTGAAGCTTAGCTACCTTGCATATCTAAAACACCTGATGGTTTAATAAAGAGCTGAATGGTCACTAGCAAGACAGGAGAAAGGATAGGTGGGGTTGGCAGGCAGAGAGAATAAATAGGAGGAGAAATCTGGGAGGAAGATATCCAGGAGTTAGAGAATGTGGAGGATTCCAAAGACCAGCCACTCAGCTACACAGCAAGCCACAGAGTAAGAAGTACAGAAAGGTATATTAGATAATTATAAAAGCGCAGAGAAAAAGGGTGTTGGTGACATATGCCTTTAATGCCAACACTCTGGAGGAAGAGGCAGGTGGATCTCTGTGAGTTTGAAGCCAGCCTGGTTTCCAGAACGAGTTCCAGGACAGGTTCCAAAGCAATGCAGAGAAACCTGTCTCAAAAAACCAAAAAATAAAAAATAAAAACCCAGAGACAAAAGGTTAATGGGATACTTTAAGAAAAGCTGGCTAGAAATAAGCCAAGTTAAGGCTTATTCGTAAGTAACAATAAGCTTCCAAGTGTGTATTATTTGTTAGCTGTGTGGGGTCTCCAAAAGAGCAAAGAGACAAAAAGGAAAAAATAAAACAACCAACAACAGACCTTGAACTTCTGATCCTCTTGCCTCCACTTCTAAAGTGCTGGGATGACAGGTGTGTGCCTGTACAGACATTGTGGTCTGAATAAAAACTAAACTGAAATAACAATGCATGAAGGAGTATTTGAACTTGGCTTTGGAAACATTTTCCATTAAAGGGTTCAACTTGCAGATCTCAGAGCCACATAGGAGAAGGGAGAGTTACACAGAGCTCACTGCTTGGCCCCAGATGGACACTTGACATAGCTAGGATAACATAGATGCTGCTTATTGCCTTGGGACACTTAGCATCCACCTGTGGACAAATAATTGAGACTTGACTTAATTAAAGGGATGTGGAGAAAATGCCACTAGCCTTGATGCCACATATGTAGAAGTTCTAGTACCCGGGCCAGGTATGAACTTTATCTTCATCTCACAGTGGGGCCAGGTAAAGGAGCCACGTCCAGTGGGTGGCAGGAGAAAGGGTGCAGCACAGTGTGAAAACATGAAGGCCAGGAAGGAAGTGACGATCATGACATTGCTATGCTAGGAGTAGGCAGGAAGGGGATGTGGGAGCCGGGGAAGTAAGCTAAGTCCTCTGTCACAGGCGGAAATCAGTCATAAGGATCTGGAGTTAATAAACCAGAAATAGATGGAGAAGCTTATTATCTAGAGCTGAGGGGCTGGCAACCCAGAGGAAAACAATAACAGATGCTGGCAATGGCTCCCTGCCACACTGCAGGGGAAGAAAAATTTAAAGAGGGGGCAATGGAGCCCAGGATTGTACAGGATGATGTCTTTAGTAATACTTAGTTGCTAATTAGTGAAACAAATGTCACAACTATAAAAATTTTAAACAAATGTATTTTAAACACTAAAGGTACTAAACAAAACCAGAGCCATGTGTGACGTGTAAAAGATGAAAAGAGACATAAGGACATATGGAATGATTCTCGGATTAATAAGGGAAGTCCATGGTGGTCATTAAGTTCCCTAACACCTCATTATGTCCAAGGGTTGTGCTTGGACCAGTGGAGCAGGTCAGTAGGCACAACACAGCAGGTCTGGACTCTGGGAAGGATGCTGGCTGGCTAGTCAAGGATCAGGCGGTAAGAAAAAAGTATTTGACCCCAGTCACAGCCCATCTGAGCTTTTCACCACTTACCCTACAGAGTGACAGATGTTTGAGGAACCCAGAGTGAAATGGATCATTTTACCAGGAACCCCAGTTCTACTGAAATATTACCACACACTGCAGGCAACCAAGGCTCTTGGTGGACAGCTCCCAGGGTTTACTTCCCCCTTGTAATTTCCTGGCAGCCCTGCTCCAATGTCAAAGGAAACCTTTTCTTCTGCCAGAGGGTCTCTTTACGGGTGCACCAGAGAAAGGCTTAGACATCGTAGTGATAACGAGAAGTGGGCTCTCCCCCCTTATCCTCCCAGGCTCCCCATATCCTAACCCACACCCCATCTTCCTCCTCTTCCATTTCTTCTGGATTGGGGATTTGCCTGGCCAAGTCCTCTGCTCTCCTCTGCATTTGCAATTTGCATGCATTTGTCTCTTATATATGTATAATGCTGTTTTATTTTTACCACATTTGTATAATGTTCAGATCCATCTTTCTTCAGGCTTTTGTGTCTTCACAATCTTTTTCATAAAAAATTCTTGAAGAAGGGGAATGAATGCCTCCTCCCTCACCCTGGCTTTTTCATAACAACAGACTCTTTAGAAGTTGGGCATTTTTTCTCTTTCTCTTTGCCATAGTCCCAGCAAGTATTCAGCAATAAAGCCAGCTGTGAGTAGAACTGAGGCAGGCTAGAATCAGAACATGACCATTCAAACACTGAAAATCAAGACTACCTCAACCAGCTGGGACAAACATGCCAAACAAGATGATCCACAGAGAAATGTTCTTTGCTTCATAGTCAGTAGTCACAGTCGCGGACTATTGGAAAACTCACAGAACTGGCCGTTTCCATCGTGCATCCAGGACATGACTATCCACAAACCCCAAGCTAGGACAGAAGAAGGAAGCGAACTCTGTTCTGGACAAACTAGGCTCTTCCCAGAATTCCTCAACCTGTCCCCACCTTAACTCATAAATAACCCTCCTGTCATTTAGATTTCCCAGGAGATAGATGGCTGTTTCCTGGTGAGGGCCACATCTCTTACAACGCCAGCTTTTGGCAGCAGCAGGCAAACAGCCCTTTTGCAGTTCTCTGGTTTCATAGAAGAAAGAATTAAAGAATGATGAGAGGAATTGAGGAACTTCCTTGGAGGCTGGGGAGAGAAAACAGCAGCACAGGCAAGCTAGAGATCCCAGAAGCTGCCTGGAAGAGCGATGGCAAAAGGAGAAAAAGAAAGCTCTTCAAGCTGGAGGTCACTAAAGCTGGCATCCAAACTACTGCAAGTCTGTGAGTGTCATTGCACAGTGAGAGACTTTGGAGGTCCTGAGAATGCCCAGCTGCCAGGAAGTCTCTCCAGAAAGCAGACACAGGATGTTGACTAGTGTCAGGAGGAGAAAACGATGACAAGGAGAAATTCTTTCTAAACTACAGTTCAGAATTTGAGGTTCCCCAGCCAGTTTGCATGTGACTGCATCAAAGGAGGAGCTTCTGGAGTGTAAGCACATAGCTTATATAAGGGTCAGTTACACAGCCTGTGTTCTGTTCCTGTCTGCAGGTGTGGCATGATTCTTTCCAAATCCACACTTTAAACTGGCCTTAGGTTGTAAAACAGGATTTATTTCTTACCTAAGTTCTGGCCTTCCCCACTGTGGTGGACTGTGACTTGCAATTGTGAGCCAAAAACCCTCTTTCCTTAAGCTGATCTTGGCAGGTGTCTGACCACAGCAATGCGACAAGTGACTAAGACAGCCATGATCACAATATGTTGAAGGTAAGCAATACAGCCACACAGCCATCCCCCCTATGAGAGTCACAGATTGCTAGAACTTCCACAGGACTGCTGTATTTATCAACCTCAGCTCTAGGAACTTGACCATATTCTTGTTCTCTGATGTTTAGTTTCAGCTTTGGAAATGGATCAGCAGCAGGCCTACTGCCTACTCAGTGATGCACACAACTCTTCCTGAGGATTCTTGGTTTGTCAACCAGTGGTCTCCTCCCTCTCGCAGCAGCTGCTCTGACTTGCCCATCTTCAGCACAGTCTTCACCACTTTCTGTGGATGACTCACCAGGGAAACAGATGTCTCACAGCTCCTGCCCTAGCAAAGCCTTTCTTCCTATTTACTTATCTTCTAGCCTCTGTGTTCTGTTCTCCACCTTTGTCTCCTTCTCAACAATAACCTTTTCTGAACTCAAATATACTGCTTCCACTCCTTTTAGCTTAAGCTTCCAAACCTTCACATGTTGGAGTTAGGTACCACAGCTGCACGTACCCAAAGATTGTATAACTTGTGTCATATATTTTTACTTGTGTCATATATTTTATTTATATATATAAATATATATAACTTGTGTATATATATTTGTGTCAACCTCACAAATCTAAAATCACCTGGGAGATGGGCACATGAACATGCCTGTAGGGGATTATGTTGGTATGTGTACTGGGGTGGGAAGACATGCCCACTGTGGGTGGCTTCATTCCCTGGATGAGATCCTTGATTATATAAATGGAGAAAGGGAGCTGACCTACAGCATTGCTTACATTGCCCTCTGTTCCTGATCATGGATGCCATGTGACCAGCAGCTACAAGCTTCTGCCTTGAGTTCCTCACCATGATGGATTCCCTGGGCTGTGAGATAAAATTAGATATTTCTCCCATAAGTTATCTTGTCAGTGTGTTTTATCACAGCAATGGGAAAAGAAGCAAACAAACCCCTAAACTCATAGGTCAGCAATGGCTTTCTAATTCCTATTCTTAGTCCTTGCTCTTGTCTTGTGTTGTCCCTTCTGTAAATAAAAACTTGCTCAAAGAAACCCTGCTTTCTGTGATTCTTCTCTGCTCATTTCTGGTATCCTTCACTGGGGTTGCATTGTGGGTGCATGGTTGATCCTCAAGTGATGTCATTGATCAAGGGGCTGTAATCACAGGAGGAAAACCATTCCCATCCTTTAGTTTGATGTACCCAAGACCATTAATTGTGTCACTCCTGCCTAAATACCCTACACTTATTTGTGCTTCCAAATGCACCTGGATCTCCTACTTGTACTTTTCCATTGTCACCTTGAACACACACTTTCCTTCTCCAGTCCTCTGAAGGTAGAATCTCTAGCTAGCATGCAGACATCACACAGGTATCATCTCCAAGGAATGGAGTGCATTTTCAGAGGTCAAACCAAACAATAGGCATATCACAGGTGTGTCTGACCTGACACTTCTACCGAGAAATTTCTGATTATCTAAATGTTCAACCTTGAAAGCCGCTTCCCTGTAAAACTTTACCCGTCTCCCTTCAACAAAATTCAACATGATTTCCTCTCTTGTTGCTTTCTTCTTATTTGGCAGTAACTTTACTTATACTAGGCAACTTTGGACAAGATAGCTTCGGGGCTGGTTTATTTATAGTAAACCTGATGTGCAGTTTTGATCTTGAACATCACTGTTCTATGACCCTTTCCTGGGGAGGTGTGGACAAACTTCTCCTTACCTCAGCTAGGGAATCAACGACAGGCAAAATGTTTCTAGTTTGATGAAACAATAAGTCCATTGTGCTTTTGTACACTACACAGAGAGAGGCTACTTAGAGGAGCATGGGTAACCACAAGCAGTCACCTCACTGAAGCCTCACCCCATGTGGGTGACTCCCATGGCTGGGTACATGGGGTCTCTCTACTTCAGTTAGCCATCCACACTCTATCCCTATTCAAGCAGCAATCAAGACCACACACAACTTGTGGTTACCTATAGCTGGGATGGAGGGACAGGAAGGAGTGGCTAGAATCTCAGGGGAGAGTCTGAGGACTCTTCACTCCCTAGGAGAGAACATCACAGACCTGACTTTGGGAATTTCTTGCAGGCAGTCAGGGCTGTTCTGCTTAAGGTGGTAACAGCTGGTATGCTCCAAGCACAGCATTTCAAAATTGTCACTCAGCGGTCTATTGTGTTATAGGATTAGCTTGCAGAATAATGCTATCAGGAGAGGATGGAGTCTTTGAGACATGGGAATTAGTTGGAAGTCTTTGGCCATTGGGCATGCTTTCAAAGGGGATAGTGCGAGACACGAATCCCACATCCCCTTGAAGCTCAGCCACGAGGTGAGCAGTTAGTTTGTTTCTGGCCCATGTTCCTGTAATAACATGCTGCCCTCTGTCACTCAGGGTCTGTCCTGTCAAGTCACAAATCACAACCTCCACACTGCAAGCTAGGAAAAGTCTATTTCTCTTTACACATTGGCCATCTTAATCATTTATTCCAGCAAAGGATTAGCAGAGTTATAGAAAGAGTAGACAGTATCTCCTGTGTTGTTGCAGAGGAAGAGAAACAATGTGAGGAAGTGCCTGGTTTGATGCCTACAGCAGAGACCCGGCATTTGTACCCTGCCAGTGTCCTTCCTTTAGTCCTGAAGACAGGATCTTAATCAGTGCTAATCATTTACAGAGAAGCTCTAAGCGCTTTGTTCAGTTAATCTCTCAATGACCCAGTCAGGTTAGCTTTACGGTCTCCATTTTACAGATGAGGGAACATGTGCTAGAAACATAGGGAAACTGCTGATGAGGCCAGGGCTGGAGCTTCAGTTGTGTTAAACTCCGGAGCTGGTAGGGCCAGGGCTCTACACTTCTAATCATCCTGGCTTTGAGTCTCAAGAAACAGCCCATGTCATCCTTGTCATTTTCTTGATCTTCATTTGTTTTCTCCTCCTCTAGACAAAGTAGGTGCTTTGATTTTTCTAAATCCCTTATCAAAACATTCTGGAAAGACTTGTTCGTTGACCTCCTTTGGCAGATGAGAATGTTTTTTCATTAAGATTTTACTAGAATTCCATATACCGGATCTTAAATACAAATGCCTTTTTATACACTGCACTGCATACCCCAGGGTCTCCATCTAGTAGGTCTCCATGGATGCGATGATCTTTGTGTTTTATTTAGTACATCTTCAAGGCAGTCACAGTGAAATACCCAACTCTATAACTGCCCAGCAATGAAACTCAAGAACAGCAAAGGCATCTTTCCACCAAGAAAGGAGAGAACTTGACCTGAGCTCTTTATTTTTAGACAATCTCCAGTTATACATCATTCTTAACGGTAACTTTATTTATTCCCATTTGTCATTTTCAAGGGTGTGTGTGTGTGTGTGTGTGTGTGTGTGTGTGTGTGTGTTTATGCAAGCACATGCATGCGGAGGCCCAAGGTTGATGTCAGGAATCAGTTTTGATGGTTCTTTTACCTTGTTCTTTGAGGCAGAGTCTCTCAATCAAATCTAGAGCTCATGGATATGGCTAGTCCCCACAGGCAAAATGCTCAGAGGAATCCTGTCTACCTTCTCAGGCTGGAATTGCAGGCAGGCTACCATACCCACCCATACTTACGTGGGCTGTAGGGTATAAACTCTGATAATCACAGTCATCCTTTACCTGCTGGGCTCCTTCCCAGTCAAGTTTTAGTAATTGAAAACAACAACAACAAAAAACTATCTTACTGACACAGTCACACTGAACGTTCTCGGCCAATGGAAAACACAGACTACACAGGGTTCAAGAAAGGTGGCTCCTGAATTTGTGACACATTTCTAGGGTAGTCATAAATTTAGCTGAATGATCCCAGCTCAAATGTGTGATGCTGCCATCTCCACTCACTCAATGAGCATGGCGAGGTCCACAGAAGCCAAGTGGTCTAGCAAGTAGCAAGGATGGACAGGAAACTGTAACAGTGAAGGTCTCCAGGCCCAAGCTTCCTCTGCTTGCCATTGATTGATGTTTTTTGGAGGCAAGTATAACAAGCAGAAATTTGGGTCACTGTTTCTGGGGATACATTTTGTAGTTGTCATTGGGTGGGGAACAAGATATTCTTTTCTTTTAAAGTGGATTTCAATTGGTGGGGGGGCAGTAGACATTTAAATTTAGGTGTTGTTCACCAAGTCCAAGAGAGAATGTGAGGTGAAACAGTGGTATTTGTGTGGCTAGAAAACAAAATGACCTCAAATTGTTTCTTTTTAAAAAAATTTTTTTTAAAATTCCCTTGGTGGGAAAGGGGGGATCATCCCATCCCAGTAAAACTGCACAAAGGTAACTTTCTCCTTTGCGTTCAGTTTTTGGACTGCACTGGCTAAATTCCCCTCTAGGTACCCTTCAAATTGGGAAAGTATGCTTCCAGTTGAGTAAGGGCATCTGTCAGTTACTACACTGTGGAAGCCCCTTGAATAAAAAGCTCACAGACTTCTGGGCTGCTGAGAGGCTCAGTGGGTAACGGGTTTGCTGCCAAGCTGGAGGACCTGTTTGATGTTTGAAACTCACATCAGGGAAAGGGACCAGCTCCATTAGCTACCCTGTAACCTATACAGTTGCACCATGGTACATGCCCTCCCTCATTGCTTTCCCTTAGTCTTCTCCAGCCTTGTGTTTCCTTTCTCCTGACTTTAGATCAATCTGCTTTTAGCAAGCCAGGTTCCCTCTCCCCACTTTACCAACTGAGTTTTGTATTTGACGAGATCACTGAAAAAAAAAGACTACATCTTACTGATCCGAAATTTTAACAAACAAAGAACGAAATGACACATTTTTAATCAACGGAAGCAATAGTGACAGGTTTATTTAAAATTATCCAGTAGAGAAACCCACTAGTGTTGGAATAAAGGTACACAATGTATAAGAGCAGAAGAGAATAGAAAAAATTAACAAAAGAAAACAAAACCAAACTGCAAAAAAACAAAACAAAACAAAATAAAAATGTTTGAAATGGATTCCAATAGGCATCTTCTTTAAAACTGTGAATAATGACCACAGTTACTAGGTTTGGCAGACAATTCATTTGGAAATTAAAGCCTATGTCTGTATTGTAAACTCCATAAAAACTGCTCATTGAATTCAAGCCTTTCATATACTGGACACTGAAACACGAAGCCAGTTGATTTGCAAATAAAAGGAAATATTCATTTGTTCTCACAGTTACAGGAATTAACCAGCTGCTTTACTGCAGTGTAGAGCAGATGAGATAAAAGAAAAGAAAGGAAAAAAGTCAGATAAAACTCTAAAAAACTGAAACACAGAAAATTCGGACACCAGCTTGCTCATTTAAGACAACAAACTGAACCTTAAGGCATAGTCTACATTTGCGGTTGTCATTTCCTTTCCTTCACCCCACCGACAAAGACCTTCTATTTCCACTAGCCATTTAGATTATTCCTAACCTCCAATTATTCTGTATACACATATTTAGCAAGGAGCAAAAGCCTGCCGTCATTCAGACAGCTCTACATTCAGCATACAGTTTTAGAAAGAATACTGTGTATGTCATAAAGATTCGCCTTTAAAAACAAACAAACTAAACAAATAGTTTTAAAACATTATGAAAACCCATCAAAAGATGATTCAGGGTGGGTTCAGAACCTGATGAAGTGCAAACTTCAAAGACTATTAAGGTAACACTCTGCCAAACACTCCCAACAAAAGGACTGCTCAGGATTGTTCTTCTTCTAATAGATAAATTGTCCCTGCCCTGGCCATCTCCTTTAAAACTATACACAAATGTCCTGCTAAAAGTCAACATTTTAGTTGATCACACAACAGAATGTCACAATGTAAACTAAACAGATTCTTGATATCAACATCATGTTACCAATATTTGTTAATTTCTCAATCCAACAGTTGGTCACAGAGGTCAAGTATTATCAAGGCTCCCTTGTCAGGTTTTCACCCGTCTGACATATCCATCCTTCAAGTACATGCAAGGTTCAACAGTTTGCAAGAGACAGAAGCCAGAGGCCCTTTAAGACACTGAGGAAATAGGATTGTGGGGCGAACCCATCTGGGTAAGAACTTTATCCAGCCACTGGAGAGGGCCATGCAGATGTATCTCGATCCAGCAGGGGGTGCTAGTAACATCCTGCCTGTGGTACTTGGCTCCCCAACCCTAGGAAAAAGAAAGCACACTGGTGTCATTTAACTCTCTATCTCACTGAGTCACTCTATGACGTAAAAAGGTCATATGATCAATACATATAATTATGTTTGGACTCATGGCTATGTCCCAAAAGAAAAGAAACATACTGCAAAACATAGGTATTTTTTGGGGATGGACATTGGCCACCAAAAGTCTATCCCCGGACCCCAGGATCACCTATTTAGTCTGGTGTAGTGCCACATGCCTTTAATCCCAGCATTCGGGAAGCAGGGGCAGGCAGATCTCTGTGAGTTCCAGGCCAATCAGGGTACAGAATGAGAACTTTTTTCAAATAAATAAATAAATATTATTAGTCTTGGGTAATTACAAATTTAAAATACATTCAGTAGTGTGTGAATAAAGATATTTTAACCAGGAGGTGGTGGTGCACTGCTTAGATCCCACCACTCAGGAAGCAGAGGCAGGGGGATCTCTGTGAGTTCGAGACCATTGTGGTCTACAAGAGCTAGTTCCAGGACAGCCTCCAAAGCCACAGAGAAACCCTGTCTAAAAAAAATACATAAAAGATGTTTTAAATATTTATTTCCCACTACATTAATGTTATGTTAACACTTTACTTACTTATACTTTTAAGACATACTCTTAATGGGTAACCCTGGCTGACCTAAACTCCCTATGTAGACCCAACTGGCCTCAAACTCAGAGCTTACCTGTCTGATTTCTGAGCACTGGAATAAAAGGCATGTATTATCAAACTGGCTTTATTTTTTAATATTTTATTTAAAAACTGTGCAAATATGTACGTGTTTGAGTATGGATTTACCTATGAATGTGTGGTATCTGTGGACTTCAGAAGATGTTGGATCCTGGAGGTAGAGTTACAGGCTATCGTGATCCACTTCAGCTGGATGCTGGGACTGAACCCAGGACCACTGTAAGAGTCCTACACCTTTAACTGAACAATCCCTTGCCCCTTTATCTGTGTGTCCATGCCTGGAGAGTACAGGGGTCTACACTGGCTGTCTTCTTCAATCACACTGCACTGTATTTTCTGAGATGAGTTCTCTTGCTGCACCTGGGCTTTTGCCAATCAGGCTAGACTGGCGGCCAGCAAGCCTGAGGGATCCTATCTGTCTCCCATGCTGGGACTACACACAGCACTGCACCCAGCTTTTTGTTGTTGTTGCATGAATGTGTGTTTATGAACACCCGCCCCTGAGCCCCGCGCGTAAACCCCGCCCCTGCTCCCTGCTCGGCCCCGCCTCCGCGCTGTCGTCCCTGCCCCTGCTCTCTGCTCGGTCCTGCCTTTGCCCTCTCGGCCCCGCCCCTGCTCTCTGCTCGGCCCCGCCTCCGGCCTCTCGGCCCCGCCCCTGCTCTCTGCTCGGCCCCGCCTCCGGCCTCTCGGCCCCGCCCCTGCTCTCTGCTCGGCCCCGCCTCCGGCCTCTCGGCCCCGCCCCTGCTCTCTGCTCGGCCCCGCCTCCGGCCTCTCGGCCCCGCCTCCGCTCCCGGGCGCTCGCTCAGCTGCTGGGCATCCGCGCTTCTCGGCCATGGAGACCCCTGGGAGTCTGGACAAGAAAGTCAAGCTGAGCGACACCGCGCAGAACGGGGGGAGTGGAGGCCGCGGGCGGGAGCGCGAGGAGCGGGGGCGGCTGTGGGAAGCGCGGGCTGCCCGTGCATCCTGCGGGAGCCGGGGGCGGGGACCCAGGCGGCGGCGGCCCCCGAGGCGAGCCCCGGGCGGGCGGGCGGGCGGGAGCTGTCTCCTAGGCTGCAGAGGCCGAGGGCTGCGGTGGAGACGGAGGAGGCGCCTCGGCAGGGGCCTGGTTTTCTTGGCTCTGCCCGGGGACTTGGCCGAGTTTGGGGCGGTGTCCACGTCTTTCCATTTCTGATTGCAGTGTGCTGAGAGCAGACCCAGCAGTGTGGCCATTCGTGACTCGGGACTGCTCAGAGCTGAGGGTCTCTTCATTAAAAGACTAGGAAGGTAGCCCAAGTTCACAACTCTATCCACCAATGCCCTTACCATACTGAATGAATAGGCAAAGTAATTCCTTGTCTCAGGAGCAACATTATTAAAAATCTGGCAAATTTGATTCAAGCTTGGTAGGGTCCACAAAATCATGGCAGCATCACCTATTTTTTACTGACTATGCAAACAATAAAGATGCAAAATATAAAGATGATGGATTCTTCTTCTGTGGTCAGTTCTTCACTATATTACACATCTATGTTTTTGACAATAAGACCCCAAGTGAAGAGTCTGTGAGAGTTCATTGCATGAAGCAGTGAAGATGAAGCTGAGTTGCATTTGAGACCACAGGATGTTGAGATGTCCATGCTATGAGACTTCTGCCATGGACACTTTCATAGGAGGAATGGAAGTAGCAAACGTGTGAGATGGATAAGAAGTGAAGTCCTGGGGGTCGTGTGGTTTTTTTTATCATATTTTTATAATAAAGCTTGGGTGGCATCAGAGACCAGAGCTACAAGTTAACTGAATAAATAACATAGCGGTTTGGAAAACTGGAGAGATTGGAGACTGGAATTAGTAAGGATGGGATGAGGGAGATTTGTTCTCTGTTTTACATTTAGAAATGGAGGAGGCAGGAGTCACTGATGGCTGATCAACTGGTTCTCTCATCTTTCAGGGTCTTACCCCATATCTGACTTCTGATCTTTTCTTAATAAATATTATTTATGCCAGGTGGTAGTGGTGCAAACCTGTAAAACCAGCAATCAGTAAGCAGTGGTAGGCGGTCTTTGTGTGTTTGAGACCATCCTGATTTAAAAGAACTGTTTCCAAGAGAGGCTCCAAAGCCACAGAGAAACCCTGCCTCAAAAAACAAAAGAAGGAGAAAAAATGATTACTTATATTAACACTTTATGAGGTGCCTTAAAAGATATTCTCAGTAAAGTAAAATGGAAAATTAAGACTTCCAGAGATAGATTAAATAATAGATTATTAACTTTATATTTTTCAAATGCTACTGAAAAGGAAACAACAGCATTGGAAGATATTGGATAAAAAAGAAACTGCTAAATTAAAGCAACCTGTATAATTCAGAGATACTTTGAGTTCAGAATAAAAAACAAGATATGTGTTACATCAGGGAAGAAGATTTGCTTTTGTTTCCAACAGGGTGGGGAGGAACCCAGTAACCATCAAAAATGGTAAAGATTATATTCAAACAAACAGGTATGTTGAGGAAGGTTTTGTTTTGTCTTTTAAAAACATAATATTCTCCAATGAAGGAAAAGATAACAGGTGTTTTGTTTGTTCTTTAACTGTCATGTTCTGTCCTAAGAGGATGTGGAATAGAATGGTCACCTTGCACTGAGTATGCTAATCAGGTTTTGTGTGCATGCATGCATGTACATGAGTATGTTTGAGTGTATGTGAAGGTCAGAGGTCAAACTCAGATGTCATCCTAAAGGACCATCTATGTTGTTTTTTGAGACAGAGTCTCTTACTGGGACCTGGGGCTGACTGGCCAAAGAACCCAGGAATCCCCCTGACTCCACCTGCCTTACTTAGTTCATGGGAACTGAGAGTCTTCACACGTGTGCAGTTAGTGCTTAACTGACAGCCACCTCCCAGTTTGTAGGTCAGTTTGTGTTAGCCTGTGGTAATGAGCACATTAGAAAGTCTCTCAGAACGTGGGAATCTCCTGATGTGTTTTTGTTTCCTGTTTTTTGTTTGTTTGTTTTGAGTCAGGAGGTTCTCCTTAAAAGTAGTTTTTTTTTTTCACAGTTAAAGTATCTTCCCTGTGGACTGAGGTATGGCTATCATTAGAGATTTAGGGTTGCTTTTGTATCCCATGCCAACTTATTTAAAAAACTTGAAGCTATCTTTTTGTATTTCTGCTTTGTTTTGCCTTTTTGGAGATAGGGTCTCATGTAGCCCAGGCTGACCGTGAATTTGCTTGATTTGTTGATCCTTCTGTCTTGGCCTCCCAAGTGCTAGTGTTAAAAGTATGAGCTACCATATTTGGCTCTCAAAATATTTATTTCTATTCTCTGAAAAAATTGAAAGATATCATTTACTGGAAGGTAGCACTTGCCTAGTATGCATCAGGCTTGGGTTTGATTACAGCTTCATTTGGTAAAACAGTTTTAAGAATGTTGAATTCTGAGGCTGGAGAGATGGCTCAGTGGTTAAGAGCACAGGCTGCTCTCTTCCAGAGGACATGGGTTCAGTTCTAGGGTAATGAGGCCATTTTCTGATCTCTGTGGGAACACATGTAGTGCATATACATACATGCAAGCTATCCACTCATACATGTAAATAAAATCAATAATTTTTTTTAAAAGGTATGGATCTTGTGGGGTTATTTAGTCAATAAAGTGCTGCCCTGTGAACATTAGTTCCTTCTCCAGACCCACATGAAGAGCCAGGCATGGCAACTGTTCCAGTGCTATACGTTGGGGGAGCAAAGAAGCTCATTAGCTAGCCGGCCTAACCAAATCATGAGTTTCAGTGAGACTTCAGTTCCAAAAATAAATAAATAATGGTGGCTCGTAATCAAGGAAAATCACTTGGTGTTGACCTATGGCCTCCACATGCATATCACACACACACACACACACACACACACACATAAAAAAACACAACACCAATAAACAGATATGATTCCATGCCAATAAAAGAGATATTTTAAATATTTTATTGCATAAATTAATTATGTATGAGTAAAAAAGTTTTTTCCAAGTTTTGGGAGGTTTTTGTTTGTTTTGTTTTGTGTTTTTGGTTTTTCGAGACAGGTTTCTCTGTGCTTTGGAGAACTAGCTCTTGTAGACAGACTGGTCTCAAACTCACAGAGATTCGCCTTCCTCTGCCTCCCAAGTGCTGGGATTTAAGGCTTTTGTCATCCCACCTAATACTTTAAGAGGTAGGTGTGTGTGTGTGTGTGTGTGTGTGTGTGTGTGTGTGTGTGTGTGCATGTCTATAACTTTGTAGGAGTTGGTTCTCTTCTACTAATGTATCCTCGGGATCAAAATCATGTTATCAGGCTTGGGAACAATCATATTTACTCTCCCATTGTTTGGGGTACTCTTATTTTGGTGGACAAAGGACTTCTGTTCACCTTTCCTGTATTCCTTCCCTATAGAATCTTCCCTAATGTGGCTTATATAAGCTTTTAAATCTATACTCATTTTTGTAAAACATTTAGTAATGTGGGTGGTGTTTGTGTTTAGTCACAAAATATCTGGTTCTACACTGCTCTTGTCGAATTAGGCTTTATAATCTGCTGGAAATGCCACCTTACTCTGGTTTTCACTTTGTTTACTCTTTGATGGTTGATTTATGCTGGATGCAGACTTAGCTAATTGGCCTTAACTGTTGCACAGCATTCCATGGTGTGCATAGATTCCCCATAGCAATGTGTATCCAGGCTACTGTAAATAATACTATCAGAGCAGTCTTGCAGTATCCAATACGAGCATGTTTTAGAATTTAGAATGAATGGATGTATCACTTAACACTCCACAAGCACAGCATTTCTGTACTGCCCCAATACTTAGTCTACTTTTGCCATTTAATACTAATGTCTCGGTGTAACTTTTGTAAGGCACTAATGAGCTGGAGCACTTCTTCATGTTCACTTGGTTCCCTTCGGTGTGTTGTTTCCTATAGAAACTAGAAATTATATATGATTATGATAATCATAAACTTCATATCTAGACACAGTTGAGCAATCCCTGGTTGGTTTTGAGCCATAAGAATATCATCTGAATATCATCTACTAAATTTGTGTTGTTCTCTATTGAATACAAATGCTTCGGTTTTATGTAGTCAAACCTATCACTTTTAGCTTTAATATGTTTTCCTTATTAGTGCTTCTTGGTCTTAATGTTGCCGGGTTGTCTCCTAGATTTCTTTAATTTAGCTTTATGGATTTGCTTTTCCTGTTACATTTACTGTATGGGGAACTCTTCTTTCCTTTCCTTCACTTCCATCCTCCCTCCCTTGTTTTATTTCCTCGGATAGGGGACCAAATCTAGGACCTTGTGTATCATGCTAAGCAAGCTTTCTACAGCTGAGATATTCTCAATCTCCTGTTGTAATTTTTATTGACATTGTTTAACTTTAGGCTAATTTAGCAATACCTGGCACCTCTCTCTCTCTCTCTCTCTCTCTCTCTCTCTCTCTCTCTCTCTCTCTCTCTCTCTCTCACACACACACACACACACACACACACACACACACATACACACACACACACACACACACACGCAAATGTCTCTCCACTTATGAGCCTGAAAGAAAAAAACATAGGCTTTTTTTGTTTGTTTATAAGCTAAGACATTTTTAAGGATAATAATATAGTTTCTCACACTTTACAAAGGAAAACTGGCTTGGTAGAACACGTGTTGTAGCCTCAGATATTGGCGAGGCTAAGATAGGATTGCTTTATTATTATTCTTTTTTATTTCATTAAATTTTTTTGAGATGTCGTTTCATTTAGTAGCACTGCCTGACATGGAGCTCCCTATGTAGATTAGGCTGGCCTTCAATTTACAGAGATCTGCCTGCTTCACTGCTTCCTTAGTGTTGGGATTAAATGCAGATGCCACTACACCTAGGCTTAACTTCCTCTGTTCCTTCTTCCCTCCCTTCCTCCCTTCCTCCTTCACTCCCTCCCTGCCTCCCTCCCTCCCTTCCTCCCTCCCTTGCTTCCTTCCTTTCTTTCCACGAAGGCCCAGAACTCATAAGAGATACACCCACCTCTAATTCCAGAGTACTGGGATCATAGGTGTGCATCACTGCACCCAGCTAAGTATTTTTTCTTAAATTTTTACTGTATATTTATGTGTGAATGGTGTTTATGTGTGGAGGTGAAGAGAGCCTCGCTTTGCATTAACGCAGACACCTTTCAGCTGTCCTTGGCCTGAGCTCTTCACCCCGACCCAATCCCAGCTTTGCCCTATTGTACTATCTCTTCTTTTCTTCTCTGTCCCTCTCATCATTCTTCTCTCAGTTACTTTTAGAGATAAAACAGCAAATTCTTCCCCTTATTGAATGCTGAGCAATTTCCCTTTCTTGACAGCCATTCTGGGACCTTGACAGCCATGCCTCAGGGTACTACCCACTCTAAGGGCACTGGACCTGAGAGCTTGGGGCACCATATCAAGGGTGCACATTTTCTCAAAGTTTTCTTCAAGATGAATTCTTGTGTTCACTGTTAGGCTGATAAAAATGGGGGAATTTGACATCTTGTTACATAGCAACTAATGCACCAATCAAGTTTTATTAAATCCCCAATGAAGTTTCAGAAGTCTAAAAAATGATTACATGTATAATTTATTGAACTCATAAACTCTAGTTATCTTTGCTTATAATAGTCTTGTGTATAGAATATGTTGCTTACCTATTGGTCATAAACCCCGTTAACACAAAGGAGTTGTCTCACACCCTCTCTGAACCATTATGAATTTCACTTATGCATAAGTAAGTTTAGCTTTGGATACTGCAGTATTTTTGTCACGGTGATTTTTCATTTCTGACAGTTCCAAATTATGTAAAGAAAATGTGTATTCTTCACAGAACTCCATTTTTTTCAGAAGAAAGAGTTTATTTTATTTTTTTATATTTACTTATTTAGTTAGGTTATTTGGAGACAGAGTTTCTCTATGTAGCCCTGGGTGTCCTACAACTCACTCTGTAGACCAGGCTGGCCTCCAACTCAAAGATTTACCTGCCTCTGACTCCCAGTTGCTGGAATTAAAATTTGTGTGCATCCACCACCTGACCAGAAGAAAACCTTTAATGATTGCATTTATGGCTCATTGTCTCTGTCAATGTCTGAATCTTTGGTTGCTCTTACCTGAAACATGGGTCGTATTTTTTTCTATTTTTTAAAGTATCAATGTCAAAAAGTTGTAGGGATTTCACTGTGTTGTAATATAATAATCCTTTTGTAAATGAAGGTTTATCTCCTGCCTGCCAGTTTCTGAATAAACACTCAAAGGCTTAATGTTAATTATAATTGTTTGACCAACAGCTCATACATACCACTGACTAATTCACACAAGTAAGCCATATAGTCTCTATTTTACCATAATGCTTGAGGCTTGATACCTCACATCTTGCTTCTCCATGGGCTCCATGGCGTCACCCTGATTCCGCCTTCTTTCTCTCCATATCTTTGTATTTCCTGCCTGGCTCTATTCTGCCTTGCCATTTGCAAATCAGCTTTATTTATCAACCAGTAAAAGCAAGACATATTCACAGCATACAGAAGAACATCCCACATCATCCTTTTATGAATATATAAATGAAATTGCTTTTTTTCTTGCTATGCATTAGCCTAGGCTCACAGATTGTTTCCCTTACAGGTAACTGAGAAGAGGAAAGCCCAGTCAATGATTATGTGGTAATATGGAAGAAGATGTACAAAGACTGTTTAATGTGTAAGGACCAGAGCTGTAGTAAGAGCTTATTAATGGGAATCAGTCCTGGTGGCATGACCCGTCTGTCCTACAGTCCTGTCAGGGGAGTGGTTAATTAAGATCTGTATTTTGGTGAAGTTCTGAACTTCTGATCCCAGTGTCCATTTTAACCTTTCATTTTTTTTAATAGTTAAAGGTAAAATGGACCTTGAAACCAGAAAGAGAACTGAAACCAGGCTTGAGGTTGATTGGTGGATGACTAGAGACTGCACTTGCTATGGCCTGTCAAGAGTAATACCCACCCTTCTTTTCCTCTGAATACTGCCAGAGTATGTGACATCAGGCTCACCATGGGGGTCTTGTTCACTTGAGTAACTGTGGATGTGTGTCAGGCAGCAATCAAATAAAATTTTAAACGCTCATATATTTTTACTGCCTAGAACTCAAATATTCTAGACAACCAAAACTGTCCATGAATGTTAAGTCCTTCGCAGTATCTAGAGATTTGTACAGCATTCATTGGGCAGCCTTCTCTGTCTAGTCCAGTGGGTCCCAACTTTGCTATTGCTTCAACTCTTCAATACAATTCCTCATGTTGTGCTAACCCCCAACCAGAAAATTACTTTTGTAACTACACCTTAACTGTAATGGTTTGTTACTGTTACAAACCATAATTTAAATATCTGATATGTGACTCCTTTGAAAGGGCTGAGGCCCACAGGTTAAGACCATTGGTTGAAAATAGGAGCTACTTTGATACCAGACTACATTGGGACAGTTGCTATTAGCCTGCTTGGGTGAGTTGATCTCCGAGCTTCAGTTCCCTAGCTCAAAGGGAGAAACCTATGTTGATGTGGGTTAGTTCATATGAACTTGTAAGGTTTGCAATATAAATTTAGTAATAATGTATGAATTTAGTACGACACGAATGCCATATATTTCTCAGAGAAGTCACAATAACTATAACTAAATGTTTTTTTTCTTGTCTTTATGAAGGAAAATTTGCAATTGTGTGTTATGGGATGGGTTAGGGTTCTATGGGGTACTGAAGCTTGAACTCAGGGCCTTGTTCTCATATGCTTACAATGTAAATATTCTATTACAGAGCAACACCCCTGGCTGTGTTTCCTCCCTTGGTCTTCTTTTTTTTTGTCTTTTGGAGGCAGGGTTTCTCTTTGTAGCCCCGCCTGTCCTGGAACTCACTCTGTACACCAAGCTGGCCTGGAACTCAGAGATCCACCTCCCTCTGCCTCCCATGGCTAGGACGTGCTTCTAACACCACCCAGCGGTATGTGGGTTTTGTTCCAGGCTATGTCTAATCAGAGTGAAGCACTGGTTTTTCTTTCTTCAAATGGCAATTCCGTTAACGTTAACGAATGAAGGAAATTAATGTTAAAGGATGAAGAATAAGTAATATTTGAAGAATCAGCTGTGTGTGGGGTGGAGGTGGCACATGCCTTTTATCCAGCACTTGGGCGGCAGAGGCAGGCAGATCTCTGTGAGTGAGTCCAGGACAGCCAGGACTGTTTCAGAGAAACCCTGTCTCAACAAAACAGAACAAAACAACAATCAGCTATGCTGATAAAATGTCTTGGCTTTGTTTTAAGTGGCACTGCATGCAGTGGTGGTTCCTTTTTCTTTTCTCATCCCACCCCCATCCATCGTTTGAGCATCTTTTCTAAATGTTGATCCAAGTATGGCTTTGCATTTCGACCCCTTAACAGTGTCTTGCAGGAATTCTGGGAAATGCTCAGACATTTCAGAATTTGATGAAGTTGGCATTATTTTAATAACAATATTAAATCATGGTTTGTTTTCAATCTTTATCCATTCCTATGCATCAGCAAATTTTCAGAAGCCTCCAAACTATGAAACTGACTGGATATAGAAGTAGATGAAGAACCGGGCAGTGGAGGCACACATCTTTAGTCCCAGCACTCAGGAGGCAGAGGCAGGTGGATCTCTGTGAGACCAACCTGGTCTACAAGAGCTAGTTCCAGGACAGCCTCCAAAGCCACAGGGAAACCGTCTTGAAAAGCAAAAAAAAAAAAAAAGGAAGTAGTAGATGAAGAATCTTTTTCTTATTAGTCTTGGATATTAAAGAGATTTGTACAAAGTCTAAATGTCTCTCTTATCTGTAGGTTTGCTATGGGCAGTAAGCTCAGACTGCCAGAGAGTCGGAGTTCTGTTCTTTGTGTGGCATGTTCCTGGCTTTGGATGCCAGATGGCTCTTTATTTTATAGTATTAGCCAAGCATCTACTATGTTGTAGCCCTGTGGAATAGGCTGCAAACAAGGCAGTAAACAAAATGAGAGAACAAATGTCTTGCTAGAGACCATGTCCCTTCCAGTCTTTGAGTTTCTTGCCCCAGACATCACCCAGTCCAGGAGAATCAGAGTTCTCTTTCTCTCTCTCTGTCTCTCTGTCTCTCTCTCACACTCTCTCATTGCCTGCATGCATGTGTGTATCTGGTATTCGAGAGGCCAGAAGGCATTAGCTCCCCTGGACCTGGAGTTAATGATGGTTATGACCTGAGGGGTTCTGGGAACTGAACTCAGGTCCTCTGTAAGAGCAGCCAGTGTTCCTTACTGCCAAGCCATCTCTCCAAACCCTATGTTTTCCTTCTTCTAGTGGGTTGAAAGGGCCCAGATCAGATCCTATTGCTTGTTAGGAAAGCACTTCCCGATTAAGCTATCTCCCCAGCTCCTAGATCTGATGGGGTATGACTATCTCTATCACAGTTTCCTGAATGCATTAATTCTTTCCAAGGGAATGAAAAAAGACAAAATTGACAGGTTTACCTTTTATGGAGGATTGCTTGAACTACTAAGTATTCAATTTCTAATTAGAGAACTCTCTTAAGCGGATGTGTGCCATCCTGGTTAACACACATGAGTCAGCTCTGAGGTTTGCAAAACAGTACTCAGTGACTAATATTTTACACAGGAAAAGTTATACAGTGTCTTGTTACTGGCATTCTTTTTATAAGGAAAGTGCCTACTCCATTTCAAAGGCATTATATCTAAGTGTTTTTCCACATATATTTAGCAATCTAACACATCAATTATTGGTATAATTTTAAAATTCATTATCTTTAAATGCATTACTGCTTTTTCTTTCTATTTTTCAATATTCCTGGGTTTAAGAATTTCGTTCATTTTTTTCTCAAGTGCTATTTATTTATATCAGTTAAGAGCAGTTATTCTCAATTTGTGTATCTGAGCTTCCTTTGGGGGAAATCAAATCATTGACCCTATCACATGACTGGCCTCAGACCATCAGAAAACACAAATATCTATGTTAAAATTCATAAAAGAACAAAAATATACTTATAACATAGCAGTGAAAATGGTTTTAGAGTTTGGAGTTATCACATCACTGTGTTAAATTGTCATAATGTTAGGAAGGATGAGAATCATTACTTTAGTCATCGTCTCCTATATCTCAGGCTTGTGTTGACTAAACAATTTGGAATTTCTTTAAACACTTAATCCTGTCTCTGCTACTCGTTGCTGGAAAGACAATCCTGTCACTCCTTCCTTATCTGGCCCTTGACTGGTCTGAAGGAAGGAAAAATTAGGACAGTGAATGAGTATCCTCCAACTTCTCCAGATTTTACGATGCATTTACAAATGAAGAGGGACTTGTATAAGAACTGAGTTCACTGACCAATTGTAAACCAGGTTTAGTCACACAGAGAAAGACAGGGCAAGAAAGAGGCAAATTATTTCTGTTATGACAGTGGTTGTCTATAAAAGTGAATAGTGAGTTAATTAATTTTAGACAATCAATATGTGTTCTGACTGGCCATTTCTTGGGTCCACCAGGCAAGCAAGAAGTTGTGTAAGGAACCAAACACATAGGTTGGCTAGATGTCTCAGATTTTAAGATCTTTGACTGGCCGTCCAAAGTTCCTGTGTTCAATTCCCAGCAATCACATGTTGGCTCACAACCATATATAATGATATGTTATGACCTCCTGTGGCCGGCAGGTATATGTTCAGGCAGAAAACTGTACGCATAGTCAATAAATAAACCTACAAAATAAGAAGTAAGGCAGAGGCAGGTGGATCTCAGTGAGTTCGAGACCAGCCTAGTCTACAAGACCATGTTCCAGGACAGCCTCAAAAGCCTGAGAGAGGCTGTGTCTCAACACACACACACACACACACACACACACACACACACACACACACACACACACGAAGTTGAAATTATAATAAAAGGAACTGAACTTATCATTAAATCAAATTATTCTCATTACAGTTGTTCAAGCAAAGAAGAAGAACTGGATAAAATGGTGTGGCACTTCCTAAAATGATTGTGTTTTCCAGGTTTAAGATGTATGTCCAGAAGACATCGTGTGGGTAGTACTTGGCATTCTTTAAAACAAATCCAAGTCTCTGGATCCCATGTACATAAAGACTGTTTCAACTTTCTGAGAGATAATATGTATTACATGTACATTATTCTCAGCATATCTTTTCTGTCTCCAAGCCCCTCCCGCATAGGCATTTTATTGTGTTCTAATACATGGCCTTTTTTCCTAATTCCCCCAAACTGTCAACCTGACATAGCCTAGAGACATGTGAGGAAACATCAATTGAGGATGTACCTAGATCCGAATATCTGACTGCTGTGTCTGAGAGAGGTTGTGTTGATTAAGATAATGTTAGAAATCTCTTCCTTTGAGTTGGCTATATCTCTAAACAAGTAGGCCTGGGATTGATGAGAGGATAAGCTTAGCATTGGACAGTGAGAAAGCAAGAGGTATAGCTAGGAAGGAATGTATCCCCAGTTTTACCTGTATTAGCTTGAGTATCTAGCCTAAGTTCCTACAAGACTGGACAGTGACATAGGGACATCAACCAAATAAACTTGTTCACTACCTGAATTACTGTTGATTAAATAATTTAATCAGAGCAACAGAGAAGAAAAGAGAACATAATATGTGACATCAAATGTGATTTTCTGGCTGTTATTTTGCTATCTAGACCAGGGATGCCACTGATTCATGGCAACATTCTTCTCAGCTTCTGAATGCTGGGGTTATGTTTCATGTAGTACTATCAACCATAAAAGTATGTGTTAGGCCAGAAGAGCTATGTTTACAGCTTCTTGAAGAATTAGAATTCAAAGTGATTTGGCCAATGAGAGCTATATAACAGAGTCTGCAGAGACTTAGGTCATTAGGGTACACGTACTGTGTGATTCACAGAAGTGGGGGATAATTTGGGGTATTTAAAAAATACCTAACAAATGTGGAGAAATGGTAAATAAATTTAAGGCTTCTTAGGATTGCAAAAAGAGCTTAGTCAGCTTACTCAACACCATCTGAGCTACTGTGAATCATAGATGTTAAGTGATGGATCCTTGAAAATGGAATTTTAAATAAAATGATTTAATGTTGGTATTTGTAAGTTGTAGCTATGGAGTTTCACAGAAGGAGGGATTCCCTCCTGGCATCATGAGGAATCTTCACACTAGAGGGATTATTCGCTAATACATATATTCTATATTTTTATTAAAGTTTACGGTTTTCCCAGGTACCTGCCTATGCTAATGAGTGGTATTATAAGGTGTATGAATCTTAAGTTGCCAACTAGATGCTGGTTTTGAAGGCAGGACATTGCCCACCAGCAACAAATCCCCTTTAATGTGGTCCAAATATCACAGACTGCACGTAACACAACAATCCTCCACATATTACCCCTGGTACCATCACTGTTATAAAACTTTGGGAGAATACCTGCACTTTACCACAGGGTAGGCTTGATCTAAAAGCCCACACAAGGCACTGCACACCACACAATAACACTCCTTATATCCTGCAGAGCAACATCAAGATGCACTCACGACCCTGGACTCTATACTAGTTCTCCCACACAGCAGCATCTGTATTGGAGGGCAAAGAAGTCCCCAGGACCCAAATACTGACAATGCCCACCACCCAATAACACTGCTTTAATCCTGCTCAGCATCCACAGAATGAACTCACTACCTGGGACCCTACATTTGTTCTCCCAGACCGCATAATCTGTATTGGAGGCCAGAGTGTTCTTCAGGACACAAAGGCATGCACAGCCTATCCCCTAGTAAACACCTTTTATCCTGTTAAACAACCTCAAACTGTACCCACACCCTTGAGATCCCTATCTCCTACTTTTAGAAATGTTTATCGGTTTCAGAGACCAAGCAGTTTCAAGGAACGGCAATTAATAAAGTCTCTAAAGAACACCAAGCAGGACCAGGCAGAAAATCCTTCCCGTGGATACAAACTAGGTTCCCGACACCATAAACATCCAAGGAACCTCTGCAGCTTAGAAATTCCATTTGTTCACAAAAAATATTTCTCTGAATTAAGACAATGTGGCTGGTGGTAGAGGAAATTTATAGCATTCTAATCAAGTATTTCTGAAGGATGAACCTCATTTCCTCAATTCTACCAATTCTAAACTATCTATAGAACTGATCACACAAAACTGAATGTGTAATGCAACTTTGAGAATTTCTGCAAACCAGGCCTTCAATTTTTTAATGTTTTCCTAAGGAACACCAAAAGCAATGTCTGTGTTTACACATGACAATGATGTTTTAAATGCCACATCTCCCATAGCCAGGCCTAAAAACCCTCCTTGTCCCCAGTGAATGAACACCCAAGAGAGGCTTACAGGAGAAGGGTCACTAAGGGGGAAGTAGTTCTTTATATGTTTAACTTATTCATTGTTGAATAAAGTATTGTTTGGCCAATGAAACTGCGAGTTAGACAGGACTAAGAGTCAAAGAGGATTCTGGGAAATGTAGTAGAAAAGTGGTGATCCAGGCAGGAAGTGACATAGCAAAGAGGCTCATATTTAAGCAAAGAGAAACAGGAAGTGTCCCTTTTCCCCACAGCACAATGTGAGCCACCAGCAAGAGAGGCTGCCAGTGGAAGGCATCCTCTATGAGATACGTCTTATAAAATATATAGATTTATGATAATTGAGACTGAGCTAACAGAGGAAAATCCTAGTCATTGGCCAAGCAGCATTGTACCTAATACAAGTCTCTCTGTGCATTTATTGGGGCCCCAACTCCGGTAGGCAGCTGGCATAGAGTGCACACGTGGCGCTGGGGATCGGTGGCTTTTGTCAGAAGGATCTATCATAACAGGTCATTGCCAAGGTGAACACAAGGACACACAGAACGAGGCTCATAATACATTCAATGTATTCAATGTACCCAACAGGTCTGAGAGTTCATGCACTCACCATGGATGGATTATGGTAACTCACATGGCTACTAAGAGTGGCATTGTAGGAGAACTCTAGGAAAAAAACAGAACCTACCTCCCACTAGTGCTCCTGATTGCTAGGCTTGCCCAGAATACCAAAAGAGCTAGCATTGCCCAGATGGGCATATAGACAATAGAAACTCCCCTACTACATGAGTGGTGATCAGATGACTAAGGCAACACAAGTTTTTAAAGTGCTGTACTTCCAACCTCGGGGCTGACAGGGCTGTAGACTGGAAAATGTGTATCTTATTATAATATTTTCCAGTCCTGGATTGCAGGAAATATATTCTTAATGACCTAGAATCAATAGGAAATAAAAAGAAAATGAGAGATAAGGGCAGTGATGCATTTAATGAAAATAAAATTATGAAAGTGAAACAAATAATTGTTTTTAAAAAGATAAATATAATTTAAAAACCACAAGGCTATGCATTCTTTCAGAAGAAAAGGGCCTGGAGAGATGGTTCAGAGGTTAAGAGCACTGGCTGTTCTTCCAGAGGTCCTGAGTTCAATTCCCAGCAACCACATGGTGGCTCACAACCATCCGTTAAGAGATCTGTCGCCCTCTTCTGGTGTGCTGATATACATGGAAGCAGAAGGTTGTAAAAATAATAAATAAATAAAAATCTTTAAAAAAAAGAGGGGTAGGACGCTGAAAGTGTTTCTTTAAAAAAAAGAATAAAACAGACAGGTGTTCCTGGTGCATGACTTTAATCCTAGCACTCAGGAGTGAGAGGCAGGAGGATCTCTGTGAGTTTGAGGCCAACCAGGTCCACTGTATAAGTTTCAGAACAGCTTGGAAAAGATATAGAGAAAACCTGTCTCAAGAGTCCAAAAGTAAAAAAAAAAGGGAGAAAACAATTCCCTGGTAGAGGAAATTGAATGAGTATTATTTTACCTTGCCTCTACATGCAAGGTGAGCTGCTAAGATCTGTGACACAACACACACAGCTAAGGCTTATGAATATAACCATGAAAAGCAATATTAGATATATCTACATAGAAGAGCTTCCTTGTTGGAAAATCAATTTTCACTTGCTGAAGCCAACCTTCCCAAATTGTATACCCAAATCTGGTCCACATTCACTCACATTACATGGATCAATACATTCTGGGAAATTACAAAATCAGTTATTCTGTCACAATCAGTTTCTATTTCATAATGGCCACCCAAGCAGTTGTTTGTCTACCCTGTTTCCCTCTACAACATATACAATAAACTATTCCTCCTATTCTGCTCTGCAGGTAGAAGTCATGCTCCACACACAAATCCTCTTCCTGTTATTGAAACAGACAGCTGACTACATGACTCAAAATTGTAATTTGAAAACTCACTTGTGGTTGAGTTTTTACAGAAATATGTTTTTGGCTTAATCACAAGGACAAGGCCATTGTCCTGGGGATGGCTCAATGAAGTGGGATGGAGGCTACCTGATCCAACATAAGAAAGTTTGTCTTAGAAACATTTTCTACAAGGCTGTAGGTCCTGCTCTTCTAGAATTAATATTGCTTTTCCATGATCAATCATTCTAAACCATTAAATGTTTAATAAATACAAATGTTTTTATTAACACCTTGTATCTAGTGGTGGTTAATGTTAAAAGTGGAGTATGACAAAGATTTTGCATTCCACATAAGCTGTTGTAAGTTAATAAAAGCAGTGCTTGAAAGAAAGATGCCATGTGCCAAGATTCAAGCAGAGGGGTTTATTTATTAGGGAAAGGGATCATAAAAAGGGGAAAGGGAGGGGGAGATCGGCCTTCATGTACAGGAACAGTAGGAGAGTGGAAAGAGAGGCAGAGATGGAAATACATGACAGGGAGATGAACATTCAATGAGAGGGAGACCAAGAGAGAGAGGGGGATTGGAGTTGGACAGGGCACTTTTAAAAGGGAACATAGTGAGTATGCACAGGTGGTACTCTTAGTGGCTGCAGCTGAGGGCATATCATATCAGAATCCCAAGGAAATTCCAGTACAGATGGCTGAATACTAACAACTGTCATCCTTAAGTCTCCGTTAGCTTTGGACTGATGTTATGCTTTGGAAAATTTAAATAGGTATAGGGGAATGCAAGTCTAAACATTTGGGTTATGGAGATTTACAGAGCAAATCTATCTTGTAGCTAATACATTATGATCTAAATATAAATGTATCATAATACATAAGTTAAGAGGTAGAGTATAATGAATGCTGTAAAAGATACATTTACGACATGACAGTACTACAATCCTCACCCATAAAACACAAATAAAAAATAGGAAACATACCTATGCCCACTGTGAATGATGTTCTTAAATGAATAGCTATTGTGAGCTGTTCTGTCATCAGAATAAAGCTTTCTTTTCTCTGGGGAAGTTCCCTCAGAGGAAGGCCACATCTGCTCCATGAAGGACCAGAAAGAATTTCTTTTAACTAGTCATGACACTGTTTGTCTCAAGGATATGACATTACTGTACAGAATTTCATTTTTAAGCTATATTTCATGTATATGTTCATTTACCCACATCTGCACACGTGCAGTACTTGCAGCGTAGAGAAGAGGGAATCACATGCCTTGTAACTGAACTTACAAAAGATGGTTAGCAACCATGGTTTCTAGCAATATAACCTGTGTAAGATGCAACAAAACCTGGTGTTCTTAATTGCTAAGCTCAATCTCTGGCCATATTTTTACATAACACTTATTTTTATACATATTAAATATATTGTATCACTTTTCCCATTCCTTCCCAATTTATTCCCTTGTTAATTCTTTTAACTAGGTGTGAATAAAGTATTGACAAATATATGAATAAAGTCTACTGTGTCCATTTCTGTTGGTTGTGTGCTATGGTATCAAAATTGAAAATGCAGTTTTGGATAGAAAATAGGGAGATGATTCCTGCCTGTTACTATTTGGAACAGTGATGTAGAAATAAGGTAATTGATAATCCTTGGGTGCAAACAGGTTTGGATAGAAGGAAAGTTATATGCACAGCTAAGTAGTATAACTAAGCCATACATTAAATTGATTTTTTCTCATCTCTAAAAGCCTCCCCAAAACCTCGGTTCCTGTCTCTCCAGCAAGATGTTCAGAGAAGTCATAA
Source organism: Cricetulus griseus (assembly GCF_003668045.3). Lineage (NCBI taxonomy): Eukaryota > Metazoa > Chordata > Mammalia > Rodentia > Cricetidae > Cricetulus > Cricetulus griseus. The sequence goes on along the minus strand of NW_023277364.1, from coordinate 1,836 downwards.
ATATTGCTTCATCAGAGAGATTCTTATCTGGAGGAATCAGTCTTTTCCCACAATGAAATTTGCAGATAATTTAGAATTTCATGTTGTCAACTCTTTCACTAGATATTACTCAAACAGAGTGATATGTCCCTTAGAATAACCTTATATCTATGTATCAGGCAGTTACCAGGGATTGCTGGTATGGACTGAGAAGCATTACAGTCCCTGTAGGGACTGAAGGGTATTGTCATTGACAACAACAAAAGTTGCCAAAAATTGAAGAGTCGAAGAAGTGAGGTGAGCTGACCCATCAGAGCTGAGTGTAAACAAAATACAGTATATGCCAGCTTTCCTCAGTTAAAACCAAAGAACATTCCATTGCATTGGTGCTCGAGCAATCAAAACCTAAGCTACCTCCCTAAAAATTCTTCCATTCTCCACACCACTTTGTTAATACCATATGGACTAAGCCACAGAGTGATTTCAATCTCAGGGTCTCACCACAATTTGTATGTCATCTGTAGTCACTGTAGTTGTCCCAACCTGTGGAACAGCAAGTTAGGACATGATATCCAGGGAGGGAAATGGGGACAAGTGACGACAGAGAATGCCTACAAGACAGGATTCTGATCAAGTGGCAAATTTTATTTTTTCCAGACTAGCTTATAGTCAGTAGTATGGGATAAAAGGGGGAGGGGAGAAGAGGTCAAGAGCCAGGTGTTAGTTTAAGCGGGATTTTAGAAAACCATAGAAAGAGGTTGTTGGCAGGGTGGAATTTTCATGGGAGGTGGGGAGAGGCAGGGGTACCTAGGTAAGTGGTAAAACCAGGGAGGGTTGCTTAGGTAAGTGGTGGGACATGGGAGGGTTGCTCAGGTAGTGGGCCTGTGGTTGGAATAAATGATTGACGTTTGGGTCATGTTGTTTCTTCTGGGTGCTCATGCTTCTGGGAGTCATTTATAATCAAAAGACAGTTCTATAACCATGTGGCCTGCCAAGTATTGGCTTGAAGGTTCATGCCAAGATGTGTGGCTTCCAACAAGTAACCAACGTTCGGAGCTCCAAACTGAATTTTGCAGGTATCAGGGAAGCAGAATGTGTGCCCATTCAGACAAGTCAGACTTCACGCCTGAAAGTTCCTAATTTCTCCTAACAGGAGGTATAAAATCAAGCAGGGGTACATCTCACATGTGGACGTGTGAGCTCCCAATGATGCCTATTATCATATGGGAGATAAATTCACTCTTGTGGTTTTGGTTAGCCAACCATCTTTTAAAGACATTTATTGTCAGCATCCATCCTGATCATTTCCTTTGTACTTTTCCCTTATTTTATTGATATTTGGCCTTGGAAATTTCCATAATCACCACGTATAAGTTAATTTCTGATGCAGTCAATTACTGTGCTGTGAAAAAGATTCACCACACTGATTACTTTCCTATGGTATCTATCCATTATGTGTCATTTTATGTATTTGAAGACTTCTGTGGTGAGAAAAGACTTTACCACACTAATTACATTCATAGGGTTTCTCCCCAGTATGTGATCTTTTATGCCTTTGAAGATAACTGTGCCGAGCAAAGGCTTTACCACACTGATTACATTCATAGGGTTTCTCTCCAGTATGCGTCCTTTTATGCATTTGAAGATGACTGTGCCGAGCAAAGGCTTTACCACACTGATTACACTCATAGGCTTTCTCTCCAGTATGTGTTGTTTTATGCATTTGAAGAGTACTGTGATGAGAAAAGGCTTTACCACACTGATTACATTCATAGGGTTTCTCTCCAGTATGCGTCCTTTTATGCCTGTGAAGAGTACTGTGATGAGAAAAGGCTTTACCACACTGATTACATTCAT
>NW_023277363.1:1019293-1053254 GCF_003668045.3 Cricetulus griseus | reverse complement strand
TAAAGCATGGACACAGGCAAAATTATACACATTGAGTATAATTATTGCATGAATTTCAAAAGGAGAAAGAAGAATTGTATGGGCGGGCTTGAAAGGCTGAGAAAGAAAAGAAAATGAGGTAATTATAATCTCAGGAAATGTTAAAGAAATAATTTTTTATGACTGGCACATGTAATTAATCACTCTAATTTGGATAGACCCATTATACAGCATTTGGCATGGATGTGATCCAGTCCTACTTTGGGTAGGATGATCAGTATGCATATAATCTAAAGAAATGAACTCTGTCAGAGGGCTTCCTGAAAGATTAGTTTAAAAAATAGACAATAATTTAAGTCATTCCTGAGGAATTGTCCCTCCTGAGAATGTTTTTCCATTCTCTTTTAGAGAAATAAAGATTAACATCACACTCTGAACCATCCTGCTGTTGGGGTCTCATTCAGACGAAAGGTTTGATCAAGGACCCATCAATTCAGACAAGTTGATAGCATGCCTGTATGGACCCACATGGAAATGTATAGAGGGGATCCTACATGCCATGACATCAAGTTGCATCCCTCCAAGGACTGTGGAATGTGGAGATAAGTCTGTGGCTTTATAATAGTGCAACAGGCGTCAATCAAAATGTGAGTCTCATTACCTAACCTAAAATCATCCCTAGGGTCAAAGGACAACCAGGGCCCTTTGCTGCAGAATGCAATTTTGTAAGCCAGATGAATGCCATGTGATACAGCACATTACAAGAATGCACATATTATAGTCATACTTATTTTACTGCCATACACCAAATCAATTACACTAGCATCCTTGGAGTTAATTTGTCTATTACACCCCAGGTTTTTGGCAATTACAAATAGGCCACAGGCTCCTGCCATGCCACCCCGGGGAAATCCACATTTTGTAATAAAATAGCTCCCATCCATGTCTCTTATGGTGGGCCCACAGACTAGGTTAGAGAAACCATGATCCAGGAGAACATCCAATCAATGATTGATCCCCTAATTCCTCACATATCTTAACATCCCTTATTGCTTCCCAAATCTAGCAGGGTGGAAGTGAATCCCTATACATCAGAGATAATAGCTGCCACTCACTATGGTTTAAACATCACCAACCCTATTTTGGCAGATGATTCCTGGCTCTGCTGAGCTTTTGGTAGTCAGGGGCCTTGAGAAGTACCCATGTTCAAAGACTCTTTGATACCCATCAATGGTTCCCTGCTGACAAGTAATTGTCAGCTCAGCATTCCTTTTAGCATTCAGCCTACAGGATTTCATTATTGTTTGTGCTTCTTAAATATTTTAAGAACCATAATTTTGGTATGGTTGTAGACCAGGTTTCCTTTACCTCTTGTTTCTCAGTGATTAATGTGTCCACAGCTCTCTCTGCCAGACCAGGACAGATTCTTTCATGTAGAAATCGGTTAGCATACTCCATGCTGACAGCCAACTGGACAGGGCTATGTGTCCTGGCCACCCTCCTCCCAAATAGAGAGATTTTACCTGAGGACAAGCCTGTCCCTATATCTAGCATGGATTATCTCATCCCCAAATGTAAGAGGGCTATTCCGTTCATTCCCCTATTGGTAGGTCTTGGTGTGGTGGGAGCTCTAGCCACTGGCACCACTAGCATGTCAGTAACCCTAAAGACCTATTCTCAACTGTTACAGCAAAATGCTGATGATGTAAAGACTGTTTATAGATCCATTCAGGAGATACAAGATCAGGTAGACTCTAGCAGAGGTAGTCTTACAAAACAGGAGAGATCTAGACAGTTACTTCAGTCAAGGGAGGCATGTGCTTGACTTTACAGGAGAAATGCTGCTTTTAGGGTAACACATCAGGCATTGTTCGAGATCGAATCCTAAAATGTTAAGAAGACCTTGTAAAACGCCATAGAGTACTGTTCGACCAAACTATTTGGAGTGCCTGGAGTGGATTGCTGACCTATCTTCTTTCCCTGTTAGACCCCTTGGTTGGCCTATTAATTCTTCTGTTGGTCAGACCGTTTCTCTTCAATAAATTGATGGCCTTCATTAAGAATCATAAAGATGCTATCCAATGCAGCCTGTACAGGTACACTAACATTGCCTTGATTTGGCCGAAATGAGACACAGCTGTGATGAACTCTAATCATAAGTCTTATGACCAAGTCATCTGCAAGATTAATGAGTTCATTACTTATTTGGTGAGCAGGGCAGGATAACCAATGATTGTCAACAGGAGATTTGAGAGTGTTTGTTAGTTACAAGTCCCTAAGACAGTAATGGCCAACATGCAATGTCATCCCTAATGACAAGTAGGGTTGTCCACACTTTGTAACCCATGATTCCCGCTGACATAAAATAGGCACCGTCCCCTCAAGGATATCCCAACCATTGGCCCTCTAAATATATCAAAGATATGGGGACATGCAGAGGAACCTGAATGTAGATAGCATAATAATTGGCATCTTGTGCCTATTTTACTAATTTAGGAATTAACACCAATTAATTTTGGGCTCTTCACATTTGCTTATCCTCTTGTAAAGCATATGCCCATGACTGTGGTCAGGAGAGCCCCAGCCACAGCCCTAACTCTGCCTGGCTGATAGCCAATTTCCCACACATCGTGCTTGGCTGTGCATTACCCAATCACAGCCTTATCTGGTGGCAACAAATCTTGCAGGTTTCTAGCCTCATTCCCCCTTCCTGATTCTCTTATACCACTTAAGCCCTGCTTGTGTGTTTAATAAATGAGACTTGATCAGAAAACTGTCTTGTCTCCATGTCTCTGTCTCTTTCCCTTTTTATTCCCTCTCCCTTTCTCAGGGTCCCCTTTGACAGATCCCACCTACCAGGGCATTTCTTCACTGTCTACTCCAAAGGAGTGTATAAAAGGAGAGTTTAATAGGGCAATCCTTGTTGAACACCCTGATTTCCTACCTCCTGTGAACACCTTCAGACACACAGCTGCTCCCAATTCTAATGTATAAGCCCCCAATGCTAAGAAACACATAATAACTGGTACTCCTAGTGGCTGAAATATTAGGGACACAGAAACTTCCCTACCGGGCAACACTAGGCCTACACACTCTCTGAAAATACATAGAAAACTGAAACTAATTAAAAAAACACATACCCAACAAGGACAAAAAACAGAATTCAGCACCCAGGCATATAACATTCCCAGTCCCAGATGTCTATGCACCAGCATAAAAACAAAACCAATAATAGCCAGTGCACAATGTATCCACAATACCCACCAACAGCAGGCCAGGAATAATACATCATAGGTGAGGCACAAGTAAAAGACCTTAAAACAGCCCACATAAAGATGACAGAGGTCCTCAAGTAAAAAAAAAAAAAAAGCCGTAAGAAACCCAAGAAAATACAAAGAAACGGGTTGAAGAAATAAATTTCCCTATAAATGTAGTTTGGAAAACCCTAGAAACAATGGAAAGAAAGAAACAAATGAATATGTTCAAGACCTGAAAATGAAAGGAGAATCAATAAAGAAAAAAAGACAAATTAAGGAATTCACAGAGGAACTACAGAGGGAAGCTTCACCAGCAGAGTACAAGAAATGGAAAAAAGAATATCACATGTTGAAAATAAAATGGAAGAAAGAGATATATAGGTCAAAGCACATGATACATCTAAAAAATTCCTGACATGAAACATCAAGGAACTGGGAGAAAATGGATAGACCAAACCCAGGATAATAATAAGACTAGTAGAAATAACATAAGCCCAACACAAAGGCCTAGGAAATATTTTGAAAACAAAATAAAGGTTTCCCGATCAAAGAAAAAGATGCCTGTAAACGTAAAAAAATATACAAGAACACTGTCTTAGTCAGGGATCCTGCTGCTGTAAAGAGACCACATGAGCTTGGAGACCCTTAAAAAGAAAAACATTTAATTGGTGTGGGTAAAATTTTGGAGATTTAGTTCATTATTTTCATGGTGGGACATGGATTCATACAGGCAGACATGGAGAGGTGTGTGAAAGTTCTGTTTCTTCATCCACAGTCAACAAGAATTGAACCATCTCACTGGGTATAGCTTAACATATAAACCTCAAATCTTATCCACATGGTGGTAAATTTTCTCCACATGTCCACACCTATTCTAACAAAGCCACAAGTCCTAAAATTGTTATACGCTTTAGAGGCCATTTTCTTTCAAACCAACACAAACACTAAATAGATTGGTCAAAAAAGAACATCCCCTAACCAAATAGTGATGAAGAGAAAGGATGCAAAGAGTAAGGAAAAAACATTAAAAGCAAAGAGGTTCAATCAAAAATTCTAACAGACATTCAAAAAGAGTTAACACCAACAATCTCCATACTATTACACAAAATAGGAACAGGAAAAATAATGCCTCATTCATTTTATGTGGCCATGGTTACACTGATACCCAAAGCACACAAAGATCCAAAAAAGAAAGAGAATTAGAGACTAATTTCTCCTATGGGCATACATACAAAAACAAATAAATGCTTGCAAAACAAATGCAAGGACACATCATAAATATATAAATGATCATGAAGCTTCATCCCAGTGATGCAGGGATGCTTCAGTGTACAAAAATCAATAAATGTTATTGAAAATGTAAGCAAAATGAAAAAATACACACCTGATCATTTCACTAGATGAAGAAAATGCCTTTGACAAAATCCAATCCAATCATGACATAAGTCCTAGTGAGATTAGGAATACCACGGATATGAGGTAAGAAAGGTAGTTTACAGCAAGAATATGGCCAACATCAGCTTAAATGGAGAGAAACTTAAAGTAAATATAGTAAACTCAGGAACAAGACTATGCTTTCTTCTCTCCATACCTATTGAATATGGTTTTAGTCAGAACAGTAAGACAACTTAAGGAGATCAAGGGAATACAAAATGGCAAGTAACAAGTTAAAGTTTTATTATTTGGAGATGATGTGAGAGTTTCAATACGTTACTCAAATAATCTACCAGTGAACTTCTACAGCTGATAAATATTTTCAGCAAGTAGCAGGATGCAAGATCATCTCAAACAGTAAGTAGCATACCTATATACATAAGGCACATGAACTGAGAAAGAAATTAGGGAAACAATACCATTCACAATTACCTCAAATAGTATAAAATATTTTGAGTGTAACTCTAACCAAGTAAGTGAAAGACATGTATGATGAAAAAAAAAAGCTTCATGTCTTCAAAGAAATAACTCAAGGAAATACCAGGAAATGAAAAGAAATCCATGTTCGTGGATTGGTGGATTAGCATAGTTGAAATGGCCATGTTACCAAAAACAATATTCAAATTCAAATAAAATTGAGGATAGCTCAAATAATCTTGAAAAATAAAAGAGTATCCAGATGTATCACCATCCATGATTTCAAGTTGTATTACAGAGCTACAGTAGTAAAAACAGCATGGAAGTGGCATACACACAGATATTTCAATCAACAGAATTAAATTGAAGATATAAACCCACACACCTATGGACATCTGATTTTTGATAAAGAAGCCAGAAATATAATAAATGGAATGAAACAAGAGTATCTTCCACAATTGGTACTGATAAAACTAGAAGACTTCATGTAGAGGAAAGCTAATAGACCCATACTTATAATTCTACACAACAATCAATTGCAAATGGATCAAAACCCTCAACATGAACACAGATACACTGAACCTGATAGAATAGAAAGTGTGTGAGAGTCTTTGGCACATGAGAAGACTTTCCAAACAGAACAACGTTGATACTGGCATTAAGAGCAATAATAATTAAAGGAAATTTGTGAAACTTTCTCTTCTCTACGGCAAAGGTCACTGTCATTAGAACAGAGTAGCAGGCTACTGAAAGGGAAAAGTTTTTTTTACCAACTATATATCTGATAGAGAGCTAATATCCAAAATATATAAAGAGCTGAAGAAACTAGATTTCTTAAAACCAAATAATCCAATCACAACAAGGAGTCTAAACAGAATTCTCAATAGAGGCAGAAATATGCTTAAAGAAATGCTCAACATCCTTAGCCACCAGAAAAGTGCACGTCAAAACTAACTTGAGAATCCATGTCACACTTCTCAGAACGGCTAAGATTCATAATACACATGGCAGCTCATGCTGGTGAGGATATAGAATAGTGGGACCACTCCTCCATTGCTAGTGGTACTGTAAACCAGAGACACTGTGGGATTCCTCATATGTATGGTGGTTCCTCAGAAACTTGGGAATCCATTTACACCAAGATCTGTATATATCACTCTTATTCATATACCCAAAGAATGTTTCACATTACTAAAAGGCCACTTGCCCAACAATGTTCACTGCTTGAGCCAGAAACTGAAAACAACCCAGATGTCCCTCATATATCCTATACGAGAAAGGATAAAGATAATGTAATATACTTACACAATGGATTACTACTCCGCTGTAAAAAGAATGACATCCTTAAGTGGCCTGTTTGCCATTGAGGGTCAAGGTAAAATCCAGACCCAGGCTTCAGCTAAGGGCCATGTCGTTGGTCTATGGTCCTATATCAGCCATGGACTGTGTTGATATTCTAGAAATCTGTTGCCACCAAAGGCCACAAGGATGCTCATGGTCTGGGCCACCACCTGTGGCTATGTTTGTGTTCATCAAAGGTTGTGTTGCCACTGAGACATGTTGATCTTAGTGGCTTTAGCTGCTCCAAGGGGCCATCCTGACATCTATCCTGAGCTGTTTCTCAGGGTCATGTCTGTGTCCATGACCCTAGAGCAGCTAGGTACTGTGTTGTTGTCCATGTCCATGTCTGATGATGTCAAAGGCTGGGGGACAACCTGGGCCTTGTTGGTGCCCGAGGGTCAGGCTGCCCCTAGGGCCATGCTGATCTGAATGGGCTAAACTGTCAACTGGGACCATGGTATCATACAAGCCCAGGTTACTACTGAGGACCATGTCTGTGTTGATATTCTTTGCCCACCTTGCCGCCAGAGGCCACACAGATGCCTGGGTTCTAGGCTGCAAGCGGTGACCACAAAGGTGTCCAGGGCAATGACTCCAACAGAGCCATGCTGATGTGGGCGGCCTTTGCTGTCTTTTGGGGTCATTGTGCTGTACAGGATCAGACTGCTGCCATGGGTCATGTCTGGGGCACCGGCCTTACCAGATCCTGGAGCTGAGTCCATGTCCATGTCTCCAGTTAACACAAAGTAGTGGGTGGATGCCTGGGGTCTAGTGAGCTACCTGTGACTATATAACCCAAGGGTCCTGCTACTTCTGATGGCAAATTAATCTAGGTGATCTTCACTGCCACCATGGCCATGGTGATATCGACTATGAGCTTTTGTCTGTATCTGTTATCCCACTGCAGTAGGGTTCTGTATTGTTGTCCTTGGCCGGTGTAACCATGAGGGGTCATAGACACAATGGAAGTTAAAATTTAAGGGCCATGGTGAGTGGCCCTGCCCTTCACTCGACCTGGGATATCTGGCCCTATCCCTCACTGGACCCTGCAGTAAAAGAGCTGGTCCCCTCACTCTGGAGAGTTGACCCCACACCTCATCATGGTTATGGGAGAGCTGGCCCCATGGCATAGGCTAAGGAGAGCAGGCTCTGCCCCTTGGCTAAGGGTGGAAGTCCAATTTGCCCAGATTGACCAACTCAGCTACCATGCAGACCCACAATCTGGGGTACGGTTTGGCCCAACCCAATATCTACCCCATCTATGATTTGCTGCAGTGAATGAAGATAAAGGTACTATATAAGTATAGCAGCAGGATCGCCGTGAGTGGGGCAACAGCAGGATGCCTGAGAGGAGTTTTTGGTGAGGGTCTTGTGATGATGGTGTACCAGACGCCAGAGGTCTTGAACCACACCAAAGACTAATTGAAAAGAACATTTGTGGGTTGTGTCAATTGGATAAATGTATACTGCATGAAAAACTGTAGCTCCCAATGACACTAGAATGAATGAAGTGGTGTTGGTGAGACCTGAAAGTCAGAGGTGTGACGTAATTTTGCTTTTGTATTATTTGAATTAATCTTGTGAGATTTTCTTTTTTTTTCTTTTTTTCTTGGAAAGAAAATTATTTTACATGTCATTACCAAATCCTTCTCCTCCCCTCTACCCCTGCCCCGCCTCCAAATAATATCCTTCCCATCCCATACCCTTTCTGCTCCCCAGGGATGGTGAGGCCTTCCATAGGAGGTCTTAAAAGTCTGTCATATTCTTTGGGATAGGGCCTAGGCTCAGAGAGTATCCCTCCATGTGGGATGGGCTACTAAAGTCCATTCCTATTGTAGTGATAAGTACTGATCCACTGCAAGAGGCCCCACAGATTTCCACGGTTTCCTCACAGACAACCAAATCCAGTGGGGCTGGATCATTTGCATGATGGTTTCCCAGCTATCAGTCTGGGGACCAAGACTTTTCCCTTCTTCAGTTCAACACTTTCTGTGGGTTTCACCAGTCTGGTATGGACCACTTTGCTCATCAGTCCTCCTTTTTGCATGTGGATTTCAATTCAGTTCAAGGTTTAGGTGTGGGTGTCTGCTTATACTTCCACCAGCTGCAGGATGAAGGCTATATGATGGCATATGTATTAGTCATCAATCTCATTATCAGTAGAGGGCATTTAAGGAAGCCTCTCCTCTGTTGCTTAGATTGTCAGATGGTGTCATCTTTGTAGCTCTCCAGACATTTCCTAGTACCTGATTTATCTTTAAATCTATAATGTCTCCCTCTATTATAGTATCTCCTTTCTTCTTTTCTACTACTCTTCCCCTGATACTACCTTTCTGCTCCCTCATGTCCTCCTCACCCCTCCTCTTCTCCCCTTCTCATTCTCCTGGTTCCCTCACCCTTCCCCCATGATCCCAATTTTCTCAGGAGTTCTTGTCCCTTTCCCATTCTACAGGGGACAATATATGTCTCTCTTAGGGTCCTCCTTGTTTACAAGCCTGTCGGGCAGCCTGGGTTTCAGGCTGGCCATCCTTTTACTCTATGTCTTAAATCCACATATGAGTGAGTACATACAAGTCTTGTCTTTTCTGACTGGGTTACCTCATTCAGAATGGTTTCGTCTAGTTTCATCCATTTGCCTTTGACTTTCAAGATTTCATTGCCTTTTTTTTCTGCTGAGTAGTACTCCATTGTGTAAATGTACCATTCTTTTCTATCCATTCTTCCTTGGAGGGCCATCTATGTTGTTTCCAGGTTCTGGCTATTACAAATAATGAGGCTATGAACATAGTTGAACAGATGTCCTTGTTGTAGGAATGTGCTTCTTTTGAGTATATTCCTAAGAGTGGAATTGCTGGTTCTTGTGGTAGGCTGATTCCCATTTTCCTGAGCAATTGCCGTACAGATTTCCAAAATGGCTGTAGGAGTTGGCACTCCCACCAGCAGTGGAGGAGTGTTCCCCTTTGTCCACCACCTCTCCCGCATAAACTGTCATTGGTGTTTTTTATTTCATCCATTCTGAAAGTTGGAAGATGGTATACCAGAGATGTTTTGATTTGCATTTCCCTGATGGCTGAGGATGTTGAAAACTTACTTATATGTCTTCTAGCCATTTTATATTCCTGTATTGAGAATTGTCTATTTAATCCTATACCACACTTTTTAATTGGATTAATTGCTGTTTTGAAGACTAGCATCTTGAGTCCTTTGTAAGGTTTGGAGATCAGCCCTCTGTTGGATGTGGGGTTGGTGAATATCTTTTCCCTATCCATGGGCTGTTGGTTAGTCTTATTGACTGTGTCCTTCACCTTACAGAATCTTCTCAGTTTTAGGTGGTCTCATTTATTAATTGTGGATCTCAGTGCCTGTGCTACTTGTGTTATATTCAGGAAGCAGTCTCCTGTAAATCAAATACCTTTGACAATGCTAATGAGAAAAGTGAAAGAACTGTATCATAAGAATTTGGAGTCTGTAAAGTAAGAAATTAAAGAAGATACCAAAAAATGGAAGGGTCTCCCATGTTCTTGGATAGGTAGGCTCAATATTGTAAAATTGGAAATCTTGCAAAGAGCGATCTACAGATTCCATGCAATCCCCATCAAAATCCCAGCACAATTATTCCCAGAATTTGAAAAAAACAATTCTCAACTTTATATGAAAAACAAAAGACCCAGGATAGCCAAAACATCCCTGTACAATAAAAGAACTCCTGGAGGCATCACTATCCCTAATTTCAAGCTCTATTATAGACCTATATTCCTCAAAACAGCTTGGTGTTGGTCCAAAAATAGACAGGAAGACAAGTGGAATCAATTTGAAAACCCTGATATTAACAAAGAAGACAAAGCTATACAATAGAATAAAGAAAGCTTCTTCAACAATTGTTGCTGGCATATCTAGATGCTGGCACGCAGAAGATTGCAGACAGATCCATGGCTATAACCGTGCACTTAAGTCCAAATTGATCAAAGACCTCAACATAAACTCAGACACACTGAGCTTATTAGATGAGAAAGTAGGAAATACCCTTGAATGCATTGGGGGTTTTCTTTTGAGGGGTTCTGCAGAAGTGAGGGGAGGACATGGAGGAATGGCAGACGTGCATGTGTGTGTGTGTGTGTGTGTGTGTGTGTGTGTGTGTGTGTGTGTGCAGACAAATTAATGGAACAGAAAAAGAGTCATCTTGAGAGAGTTTTCCAGATTCAGAATGATAATATGGTATTTTATCTACTGATGTGTGAACATTAGCCAATAAATAAATCATAAACAATCTAAAATCTGTGGTCTCAAAGAAGGCAGGTATATAGAAAGTATCTGGGGAGTTTGCATGAATCTCCCTGGGAGGTTTTAATGATGGACTAGAATGTGGGGGGGGGGCTGAATGGGAAGATCACATGAGGGAGGACAGGTGATTGATTTGATGGAGGGAATGTGGAGAGATAGAGCTTGTGGTATAATATTATTTTCAGGTGTATGAATTTTGTTTAGACTGCATTTGTTTCACTCTGTGAAGCTGTGTTATTGTGCCTGTTTAAAATACCTGATGGTCTAATAAAGAGATGTATGGCCAATAGCAAGGCAGAAGCAAAGAGAGGTGGTGCTGACAGGCAGAGATTATGAATAGAAGCAGAACCAAAGGAAAGGAGAGAGCAGCATTAAACAAGGAGAGGAGGATGTCAGGGGTCAGCCACACTCTCCTGCAGCTACACACCCATCCACAGAGTAAGAGTAAGATTTACAAAATTAAGCAAGTGTAAAAGCCCAGGGGCAAAAGTTAGAAGTCGCATTTTAAGCAAAGGAAAACTTTCAAGAAATAAGCCAAGCTAAGGCTGGGCACTCATAACTAAGAATTCGCCTCCATGTGTAATTTACTTGTAGAGCCGGGTGCACGATCCCTCATAAGAAAAGAAATTACTACAACAGCTAGACTGGAGGGACATTTGAGGGGCAGCATGGAAACTTAGTGCAATGGAAACTTGCTAAAATATATGAAGGTGATCCTGATGAAGTCTCCAAATAATGCAGATGATGGAGCCCCAACTGGACATCTCTTGTCAACAAATGAAACTTCAAGTTGTGGGACTGGATTACATCTAATTGAGTCATTTCACAGTGGTATTCCTTGGATATCCCCCCAAAAACCCGTGCTGTTGCCAAGATAATATGTTGTTCTCCCCAAACAGACAGCACTGTCCTATTGCTGAAGATAACACCTAGACAATTCATTGGGTATGGAGAGGTTGAGCTGGTGCCTTCATAGACCCTATACCCACATTATCTAGTGTCTTTTGTACATGAAAGTACAGTACACTGCAGGCTACCAAAAGAAAAACATATGTATAAACACAGACCCAGCGGTACAGCTTACATCTACAATCTCTTCTGCCTTAAAGAATTGGCACATAACTTTTGGGAGTAGCCAACCAATATCTGATATGACTTAAGGCCCATGCAATGAGAAGGAACTCATCTCAAAAACTAATTGGGTAACCAAAAACCAGACACTTGATATCCCCAAAACCTGGGTAAAACCAGACATGAGTAGTCTAAAGAAGTAAATAAAATGATTCCTAATGATATTCTGCTATTCTCATAGAGCAGTCCCTTACCCAGTCAACATCAGAGAGACTTCCTCTAGCAGCAGATGAGAACAGATTCACAGATCCACAGACAGATGTTTTGAGAGAGAGAGGAAGAGGGAGAGAGAGAGAGACTAAATTAGACATCTACATCAAATCTCTCCCATCAGAGCTCAGGGAATCCCACAGAAGAGTAGGCGAAAAGACTGTATGAGCCAAAAGGGATGGAAGCCACCAGGAGAACAAGGCCCTTTGAATCAACTAAGTAAGGCACATATTAATTCCCAGAGACAGAAGAAGAAAGCACTAGGCCTATATGGTTATGCATCAGGTCCTGTAAGGAATATATTAGTTTATGTGTGTGTGTGTCTGTGTGTGTGTGTCTATGTGTGTGTACACTATAGTCTTTGGATTCATATTATTATAGGACTGATGAATGTGAGAACAAGTGGATCTCTGTCTTGTGCCTGCCCTCTGAACCCTTTATCTCTTCTTAGGTTGCCATGTCCAACCTCAATATTTACTTTGCCATGTTTTGTTGTTATGTCTTAGAAGCCTGTTCATTTGTAATGAGAGATAGAAAGGGAGTGGATTTGGAGTTGAGGGAAGGTTGGAAGGAACTGGGAGGAGTACAGGGAGGGGAAAATATAATCAGGATATATTGTATGAGAAATAAACATATTTTCAATAAAGAAAAAAGGGAATTTAATACGTGAATAAATTGTTTTTTTTTAATAATGAAAAGTTTTTCTCCATTCCTGCAGTTGTGATTGATAGTTTTTCTGAGTATTGTAGTTTCAGCTGGCATCAGTGGTCTCCCAGCCATGTAGAACAACAATTCAGGGTCGTATGGCTTTCAGAGATTCCATTTAGAAGTAAGTTGTTACTGTAATGATTCTGCCTTTATATGTGAGTCTGTCTTTTCCTTTGTGGTTTTTCATATCCTTTCTTAGTTTTGTACATTTAGAATTTTGATGAGTAGTAGGCGATTTATTTTCTGGTCGTTACTGTTTAGAGATTAGTATGCTTCTTGTAAACGGATATGGATCTATTTCTTTGGTTTGTGGACGTTTTCTTCTAAGATCATTTGAAGATATATTCTGTGTCATTGACTTTGGATTCTTCTCCATCCTCTATGCCTATAATTAGAAGTTTTGGTTTCCTCATGATATTCAACATTTCCCGTAGGTTCCTTCTTGTTTTCTAATTTTGAGAATTTGTTTATTTTGTGTTTTTTATACTTGTATAGCTTGCTTATTTAGTCTAGATACTCTAATTTTTCTTCTAATATTGGGATCCTGTCGCTCCTTCATTCATTCTACATATGAGTTTTCCCTTTGAGTTTTCTAGTTTGCTTGCTGAGCTTTTCAATTCTGTCTTCATTTCAGCTTCACTTAGTACTCTCCTGTGTTTCTTTGTTCTGGATGAATTGTGCATGCAAATCCTGAGTTATCTTCATCATTTCCATCAGCCTCATGTTTATGTTTTCTTCGTCAACACTTAAGCATTTATTCATTCTTTTTTCCATTTTTTTTTATTTGAAGTAGAAACAAGATTGTTTCACATGTCTATCCCAGGTCCTTCTCCTTCCTCTCTGCCCCTGTCCCCCCCAAACTAAAACCCTACCTATCACATACCCTTTATGCTTCAGAGGGAGTGTGAGTCCTTCCATAGGAGGTCTTCAGTGTCTGTCATATCCTTTGGGATAGGGGCTAGACCCTCCTCCATGTGTCTTGACTCAATGTGAATCCCTCTATGTGAAATGGGCTCCCAAAATCCATATCTATGCTAGGGATAAGGACTGATCTGCTAAAAGGGGTACCAAGGATATCCGAGGATCCTCACTGACCCCCCAGTTCATGGGGTCTGGATCAGTGCCAAGCTGCTTTCTCAGCTATCAGTCTGGGGACTAAGAGCTCCCCCTTGTTCAGGTCAGCTCTTTCTGGCGAAAGACCCTCAGATTGAGGAGCCCCTACACATTGGAGGGTTTTCCCCAAAAATTCAATATCCAGTCCAGTTGATGTGAAAATAAGAGGTAAGTTAATTTTGGGACATTTGCACAAACAGGTCTCCCAGTCCGACAGACCAAGGAAGCCCCATTCCTCAAAGGCAGGCCTCTTTTATAGAAAGAAATCACAAGGTTTGGGGGAGGGGAGGGGATTCGTTTACATAACCGGAGTCACAAGTCCTTTGAAGGTCTCTTATCTTTGGGGCCAGATGGTCTCCTGCCTCAGTAGTTGGGTCAACAACCCATGGAATGAACCGGTAATTGCAGCTATCTCTTTGGTTTCTCAGGGCCTCTCTTTTGTCAATTGTTGTTACATTAACTGGTAGGATAATCTGTTCTTATATTCACAACCCCATGGGAGGGTGGCCCTTTGGAAGTACTTGGTATTTAGTTAGGCTATCTTTCCACCTTGTAATGGAGTTATTGTGGCTGGCTAGGTGGGAGGTTTTTTTTAAAGCCTCCTTATTTTATTTCTTTGTTAATTTTTAAGTCCTTCACTGGTATGTTTCACCAGTCTGGTCTGGACACCTTTCCTCATCACTCCTTCTCTGCAACTGGATTCCACTTCAGTTCAGTGTTTAGCTGTGGATGTCTGGTCTTCTTCCACCAGCTGCTGGATGAAGGCTATAGGATGGTATATTGTCGTGTCCTGGCATGTCTCAGCTTTAATCCATGACAGCTATGAGGTTTGGCCTAAGTGTGGGTGTGTGGACCTGGAAACTCCTTGTAACCCAGCGGTGATAAATGCCAAACACAGGCATCTTGGCTTCTTTAGAGAGCTCTCAGTTCCATGTTGTAGAACTAGAGTCATTTCTTTATTAGCCATCTTTTCTGGTGTTTCTTAACCATCCTGTCATGACCACAAGGGAACCATTTTTCTCTTTGTTCTCCTCTTTCCTCTGGTTGCTTGCTGCTAACTTCTGTCCTCCCTCGTCACTCATACACCTCTCTTCTCTGCTCAGGTGCAGGACTATTCAGATACTTAGGCCCACAGAGATGAAAATTAGGAGGCATATTACCCTGAGGTCATGGTAAACAATAATAGCCTTACTGGCATTAACAATACAATAGTGGGCTAGAGCTTTCAGGTGTTTCTGTTTACAGGAGCTGGTGGCTGGGCCACCAAATTATTCCATAACAGAATTATTTGGTCCACCACAGTATATAAGTCAGCTCTCAATCTCATTTTCAGGTTAGAGCATTTGAGGTAGCCTCTCCTCTGTTGCTTAGGATGTTAGTTGTTGCCTTCTTTGTAAATCTCTAGACATTTCCATATACTTAGAGTGGGAAACTTCAACACCTCACTCTCGCCACTAGACAGGACTACCAGACAGAAACTTAACAAACAAACAAAGGAACTAAAAGAAGTTATGACACAATTGGGTTTAACAGACATTTTTAGAACATTCCATCCACACACAAAAGATCATTCTTTCTTCTCATTGACACATGGAACCTTCTTTAATATCTACCACATACAAGACAACAAAGCATTCCTCAACAGATTAAAAAAAAGGAATAACGCCCTGTATCCTATAGGATCACTACAGTTTAAATTTAGAATTCAACAATAACACAAATTGCAGAAAACCTACAAGCTCATGGAAATTGAGCAATGCTCAACTGTGTAAACGAGGAAATAAAGAAAGAAATAAAGACTTGCTAGAATTCAATGAAAATGAAGGTACAACATAACCAAACATATTGGACAGTCTGAAAGCAGTGCTAAGAGAAAGTTCATAACACTAAGTGCCCACATGAAGAAACTGGAGAAAAATTACCCTAGACAATTAACAGCACAACTGAAAGCTCTAGAACACAAAGAAGCCAATGCACCCCAAAGGAGCACATGCCAGCAAAAAATCAAATTGAGGGCTGAAATCAATAAAGTGGGAACTAGGAGAATAATAGCAAGGATCAATATAACTAAGAGTTTGTTCTTCGAGAAAATTGACAAGATAAATAAACTTTATCCAAACTTACCAAAAGACAGAGAGTGAACAAGCAAATTAATAAAATTAGGAATGAAAAGGGGGACAGAACAACAGACACAAAGGAAATCCAGAGAATCATCAGGTCATATTTGGAAAACTTGTATTCCTCAAAATTTGAAAATATAAAGGAAATGCACAATTTTCTATATAGATTTCATTTAACAAAAATAAATCAAGAACAGATAAGCAACTTAAATAAATCTATATAACCCCTAATGAAATAGAAGCAGTCATCAAAAAAGCCCAGGGCCAGAATGATTCAGTGCAGAATTGTGCTAGAAATTCAAAGAACAGCTAATAACAATTCTCCTCAATGTATTCCATGCAATAGAAGTAGAAAGGTAATTGCCATATTCTTTTTAAGAGGCTTCGCTAACTTTGGTACTGAAGCCACAAAAAGGCAGGACAAAGAAAGAGAACTACAGACCAATATTCCTCATAAACTTTGATGCAAAAATACTCAATAAAAAACTGGCAAATCAAATCCAAGAACACTGATCAGAGAAATCATTCACCATGAACAAGTGGGATTCAACCCAGGGATTCAAGGATGGTTCGACATACAAAAATGCATCAATGTAATCGACCATGTAAATAGACTGAGAAAGAAAAACCACATGATCATCTCACTAGATGCTGAAAAAGCCTTTGACAAAATCCAACACCACTTTATGATAAAGATATTGCAGAGATCATGGGTAACAGGAACATACCTAAGAGTGCAGAGAGTGCAGAGGTGAGCTGCTTCAGCCCCTGCTTGGGCCCAACTTCTGCCTGCCCACCATGGCAAATCCCACACTGTTATCTGTAGGCAGATTGAATCAGTTTCTGAGTACCCTGGGATCCTGACTCTGCTGAGATCTCTGTGCTATTCCGGCCCCCACAGAGTGCAGAGAGTACAGACGGGAGCTGATTTGGCCCCTACCATGGGCCCAACTTCTGCCTGCCCACCATGGCAAATCCCTCCCTGGGATCTGCAGGCAGACTGAATCGGTCCCTGATGGCGCTGGGATCCTTACTCTGCTGAGATTGCTGGGCTATTCTGGCCCCCACAGAATGCAGAGAGTGCAGAGGTAAGCTGATTTGGCCCCTACCTTGGGCCCAACTTCTGACTGCCACCCCGGCAAATCCCTCCCCGGGATCTGCAGGCAGACTGAATCAGTCCCTGAGGACCCTGGGATCCTGACTCTGCTGAGATCGCTGAACTATTCCATCCCCCACAGAGTGCAGAGAGTGCAGACGGGAGCTGTTTTAGCCCCTGCCTTGGGCCCAACTTCCATCTGACCACCCAGGTGTTGGGAGCTACAAATTACCGCACCCAAAAGATGGCGCCGGATTCTGCCTTCCGCTAGCCCGAAGGTGAGTGCTCTCTGTGGTAAACAACTCCTAATTTGGTAAAGGCCATGTATCCTCTTAATTCTGCTTGGAGAAAACCTATCCTGGTGCACCACGTAGCGTTAGGTGATTGGTAGAGGTAGACTATATCAGGCCCCGTCTTCTTCTACCCAGGGCCACCATTCACTGTAAATCAAGGTTCCCAAATAAAACTGTGTGAAGAAGATTCCTCGGTGTTGCGTCGTCCTTGCTGGTCAAGGGTGGACGCAACACCCAGGCAAACCCTGCCCCAGGATATTCGACAGGATGACTTGACCACTGAGGACCAAGAAACCCAGAGTCTGCTGACATCTCTGCACCAGTGCTGCTCTCACCTACCTGGAGGGGGAGGGTCTTAGAACTTTCTGCCCAAACTTGAAACCCATCAGAGTATCAATGTCAATTACACACACCTGAAGAGAACACTGAACCCATACACACCAGGAAAGTAAGTGACACAAATTGTACCCACTGGAACAAGAGATGGGAAGACGACAATATAAGAACACATCCAACAACAGGAAAAACAATATGATACAACCACAATCAATGGACTCTATACCAGCAAGACATGAACAGCCCAACAGAGAATAAGCAATAAAGAGCAAACTTAAAAGCAACTTCATAGAGATGATAGAGAACTTTAGAGAGGAAATCAGAAAATCCTTCAGAGAAATGGAAGAAAAGACACACCAAAAGATGCAAGAAATCAAGGAAAGCCAAAAAAGCCAAGAAAATAAAAATAAACAGCTGAAGGAAACAGCTCAGGACCTGAAAACTAAATTAGAGACAATAAAGAAAACACAAACTGTGGGAATGCTGGAAGTGGAAAACCTGAGTAAACAATCAGGAACGACATGCAAGCATAACCAATAGAATACAAGAGATGGAAGACAGACTCTCAGATGCTGAAAACAAACTAGAGGAAATAAACTCATCAAGCAAAGAAAATCTGAAGTCTAACAAATGCGTAATACAAAATATCCAGGAAATATGGGACACCGTGAAAAGACCAAACCTGAGGATAATAGGTATAGAAGAAGGAGAAGAAACCCAACTCAAAGGTTCAGAAAACATATTCAACAATATCATAGAAGAAAATTTTCCCAACCTAAAGAAATATATGCCAATGAAAGTACAAGAAGCCTACAGAACGCCAAATAGAATGGAACACAAAAGAAAGTGCCCTGGTCACATAATAATTAAAAGACCAAACATACAGAAAAAAGAAAAATATTAAGAGCAGCAAGGGCAAAAGGCCAAGTACCATATAAAAGCAAACCTATCAGAATTACACCAGACTTCTCCATGGAATCTCTGAAAGCTAGAAGGACCTGGATAGATATTCTACCAACGCTGAGAGAACATGTCTGCCAGCCCATACTGCTATACTCGGCAAAGCTTTCAATCACTATAAATGGAGAAAACAAGATATTCCACAACAAAACCAGATTTAAACAATATGTAAACACTAATCCAGCCCTACAGAAAGTACTGAAACGAAAACTCCAACCTAAGGTAATCAACTACACATGCATAAACATAGGCAATAGATAATCCCACTCTACAAAATCACAAAATTAAAGGCAGGGTAAATCCACATACAATATCAGTACCAAAAACAAACCAAAAAAAAACAAGAATAAACAATCAATGGACCTTAATTTCCATCAATATTAATGGTCTTATCTCGCCTATAAAAAGACACAGGCTAACTGATTTGATACGAAGACAGAATCCATCATTCTGCTGCATACAAGAAACACACCTCGAATTCAAAGACAGACATTACCTCAGAGTAAAGGGTTGGGTTCAGATAATCCAATCAAATGGAACAAAGAAAATAGCTGGGGTAGCTAACCTAATATCTAACAAGATAGACTTCAAACTGAAGTCAATGAAAGGAGATGAAGAAGGTCATTTCACATTCATCACAGGAAAAATCAATCAGGAAGAAGTCTCAATTCTAAAAATCTATGCCCCAAATACAAAAGCACCAACATTCATAAAAGAAACATTATTAAAACTCAAGTCACAAATAAGGCCTCACACAGTTATAGTGGGAGTCTTCAACACCCCACTCTTACCACTGGACAGGACCACCAGACAGAAACCTAACAAACAGAAAAGGGAACTACCAGTTGTTATGATCCAATTGGGATTAACAGACATTTATAGAACTTTCTATGCAAACACAAAAGAATATACCTTCTTTTCAGCATCACATGGAACCCTCTCAAAAATTGACCACATTCTCGGCTTTCCACTGTTCCTGTTTAGTGAAACCAAAGGCTGGATCTCAAAATATTCCATAGTGGAAATATTTTGGTCACCCACAATCAAGGAAATACAAATCGGAAAGGAAGAAGTCAAACTCTCACTATTTGCAGACTATATGATAGTCTATATTAGTGAGCCAAAAAAATCTACCAGGGAACTCCTACAGCTGATAAACACCTTCAACAAAGTGGCAGGATACAAGAATAACTAAAAAAAAATCTGTAGACCTACTATATACCAATGACCCACTGGTAGAGAAAGAAATCAGAGAAACATCACCCTTTACAATTGCCACAAACAACATAAAGTACCTTTTGGTAACACTAACCAAAAATGTGAAAGACCTGTACCATAAGAATTTTGAGTCTCTAAAGAAAGAAATTAAAGAATATACCAGAAAATGGAAAGATCTCCCATGCTCTTGGCTAGGTAGAATCAAAATAGTAAAAATGGCAATCTTGCCAAAAGCAATCTACATATTCAATGCAATCCCCATCAAAATCCCAGCACAATTCTTCACAGACTTTGAAAGAACAATTCTCAACTTTATATGGAGAAACAAAAAGACCTAGGATAGCCAAAACATCCCTGTACAATAAAGGAACTACTGTAGGCATCACTGTAAGACCCACAGAAGCTCAGGCCTCCAGAATCTTTTCCCAGGATTGCGGCCACCCCACTCACCACGAGGAGGCAGAAACTTGATGCAAACAGCAAGAGGCTTTAATAAAAGGTGGACATTCGAACAAATGGGCTCTCTCAGCATGAAGGCTAGAGAGCAGCCCGTCCCCCAGACACAGGCATTTTTAAAGGCAAAAACCATAAGCTTAGGGAGGGGCATGACCAGAGTCATCGGTTCCTAGGAGGACCTTTGTCTTGAGGAGAGGGCTGGGAATCAGATGGCCTCCTAACCCACCAGTTGTAAAACCTGCAAACTTCAGGATATGCTTACCTTGCTTGAGCAAATGGTAGGTATCTCTTTGTTTCAAAGGATACCTTAATTGTTAATTATTGACACATTGGCCGGTGGGGCAATCTGTTTCCTTCATGAACACCTCGGGGAGGGAGTCCACCAGGGAATTCTTGGTACCCAGTTATCTTATGGCCTTATAAGGGAGTAAATGCTGGTGGCTGGTCAATTTCAGGCACTAAGTCATAGTAGTAGCCTTGGTCAGTTTCTGGGCTATATTTCTTTGCTAATTTTAACTCTTTCATTCCCTCCTTTTTTGCGAAGTTTTAATCTTAAAACCTCAGGGTACCTCAATGTTCAGTATGGCTTGATACTGTTGAGTAAGGACGAGGGCCTGAGTGATGCATGGTGTCTCACATATGAACTGTAAGAGCCTGTTGAGGAGACAGGTGCCTAATGTCAGGAGCAGGAGGAGTATGAACAGGATCCCTATTGAAGTGGAAACTAGGGTAGTTGCTGTCTTTCCAGTGCCCCCATCAGGGAGTGAGAGATATTGGCATTTCCCCATGTAAGGGAGTTCCTTTTGACTTAGCATTTTAATCAGGGAAAATGGGCGATGTGTCCTATCCAATACTACTTCCTGCTCACTTTGGGACAAAGTTAGGGAACCAAGAATGCTGAAATGCTAGTCAAAAGCAAAAAAAAAAATGAAATTTAGGCAATGGGGAATCCATCAGGAGCTTCTGGTTGTCAGACTTTGTTGCAGATATAGGGGGTGTCCACAACAGCTGGACTGGTTCACATCCACAGCAAGTCTAGGGCTCGCAGTCTTTAGGAGCAGGCTGTAGTCAGGAAATGATATTCGTCTGCCAGGAGTGGAAATCTGTTGAGACATGTTTAAGCTGGGAACAGAAGTCAAAACTTATATATCTTATTGGAACACTTAGGCCCATATTTTTAGTCATCAAGAAGGACAGGAGTTTCAAGATAATTAAAAAAATCCATCCTCAGGAACAAATAGATGGGATAACAAAAGTTGTACTTATCTGGAGTCCGTTTTGCCTTTGAGAAGTGGATACAAACTTTATGACTTTTGATTCTTTGAAGCTTATATGAACTTTATTATATAGTAGGATGTGAAAGTTCTAGACATTTTATCATTACCAATCTGTATTGAAATCCACATTACAGAAAAGCAGATATTGGGTATCTGTAAAACAGCAGGAATATACTTATACCTTTGAGTTATAGAAAAAAACTACAGATTTGGGTTAGAAGCTTGTACATTTTTCTTCTGTTCTGGGAGATCTAGGTAGAGATTGAACAGGGGTGCCTTGGCCTGATGAAAAGCCCTCTATGTTTATACTTAGATGGCAACGAAAATAAATCTTAAAAACCTTGAGCTTGTGACTGAACAGTTGGTAGCCACCGCTCTATCAGCTTATCAAAATTTTATTAAATATTAAGCTCTGTATTTTTATATTTTTAAACTATTTTTATAGCATTAAGACTTATATGTCTTTATTTTCTCAGATCCTTATTTAGGAGCTATATCAAGGCTGACTGATGTTGCCTAGCTGACAAAGTTATAGCTAGTCTAATCATTAATACTATCAGAGATCTGAGAAGGATAAATTCTGTATAACTTTTGAATCTATTAAAAAATGACAGGGTCCAGTCCATTTAAAGTTAGCCATACCCAAGTCTCAATAGTGTTGGGGGCAGAAGTAAATCTTTGCCAGGTCCATAAAGTGAGAGTTCTTTTCTCTCTGTGGAAGAGTGACATAGAAAAGACTGACCTTATTTTGTCCAGGCAAAAGTGGTGAAATCAATTCTCCAGTATCCTGTAGCCTGTCCACAGTCTGATCCCGGTCCGGCCTGGCAGCAGGTGTAGCATCTGAGCATCATGCACACTGGTCAGCGTTCTCACAATCCCTGGAGCCCCATATTCTTCTTTAGAGACCTTGGGTCACTGTCAGGATCTGGAATTCTCTGTCTGATATTATAAGCTTTTTAGTTAGCACTTCAAATGCCATATTCTGGAGATCTCTGTAGTATTAGAAGTCTGCCTAGGTAAATCTGACAACTCTGTTTTCAGTTACTTGTATTAAGCTTAACCTTTGAAAACATATACAGGGGAGTGAGTCAGGTTTATCCCTGTTATTAATCATTAGTACTTAGCTTGACCATAAACAACGAACTTTTTTATTTACAAGGATGGCTAGTAACTTGTATTTCTTAACATCTTACAACAGGTTAGTAGCTTTTATAAAACTAAGGCTTTATATTGTCAGGCTTATCTTTAAAAATTGATGTTTTAATTTCTATTACAAAATTTTTGTTATTATCAACGTAAACATCTGAAATGCAGGTGGTTCTAGGCTACCCATATAAAGGAGTTTTGTTTTTAAACCTCCAAAGAATTCAGACCCATGGGCTTAGAAGTTATTTTAAGCCCTTTGTTAAACTTGGATCATTGCCTTACTTTACCATAAGAAATAAACAACTCAATTGTTTGTTAGCATATGGAACTTATGGCTGTGATCTTAAATTTTAGCTCTTTGATTTAAGCACAAACATTAACAATATAACAAAGCATAGATATCTTATAACCTTATTAATTTGAACAATTAAAAATATTTAATATCTTTTTGTAATAATATCAAAAATAAAGCACCCTTGATGTGTTTAAAACCATTATCACCTCGGTGATTATTAAGTTTATGTTGTCAATTCCCAGTGTCATTAGTTTTAACTTTTTAGTTAGTTTAATTTTTCACAGATTTAACCATAAAACAGTTTTAATACCATCTTTACTTGAAAGACATCTGAATTCCTGTTAACCCAAATTTAATGACTAGAGCTCAAAGATAAATTCTGAGATATGTCCATAAATGATTGGCTGTTGTTGTTAGCATTATACAGCAAAAATATTTAAACCACTTTTGTTTTAGCTTTATGCTTGTAACAAAATTTACTTTTATACCAGAAAACACAGATAGATCCTTTTAACAAGTATATATAATTTTCTTTTTGGACATAAATAAAACTTTAAACAGAATTAACCTGATATGATTAAAAATTTTAACCTATATTAACATTATAAATTTAGTATTTGTAGATATGAGAGCCCGTAGCAAACAGGTTACATTCTTCTCTGACACTTTTATGACTTTCTTTGACCCTCTTTAAATTTTTATTACCCTACTCTTTTTTTCTGATTCCCTCAGACATCCCCATCTTAGACTGACCTCTCTTTTTCTCTTTGTCTCTTTCTTTTCCCCTCTTATCTGTGACTCTCACTTAGGGGTGCCTGGCTGAAGTGAATGTCTTATCTTTTTATTTTTATTTTTTAAATCCTGAGTGTACATTTTCCTGAGCCTCTGTGCACCCCACTGGGCAATAGTGCAGGGGAACACTGGGGCACATTCCCTGGATGGATCAGCAACACTGATGGCGCCCCTCCCTCCAAAGGTCACAGACCCTCTGAGCTCACTTCGGCCCTGCCTGCTGCTAGACCTGCTGGGGCCTCAGCTTCCCAGGAATGGATGGCCAGCTGGGTGCACTTAGACTTGGAGGCACTTGCCATTTGGTCAGCCTGGTGCATGCCCCACAGGCATCTTTCTCCAGAGGATTGTTACCTGTGCACCTGCCATAGACAGACGCCTCTGTGAAGGATGCCTGCACCCTGCGTATGCCTTATGCCAGCAGGCTATTGTCCTCCTGCAGGGAGGGGTGAGGCAGAGTCCCATTCCAGGCAGCTCCTGCATCAAGGCCCCCCACCAGCCCACTCTGAATACCTGCCATTCACAGGCTTTTGTCTCGCCTGAGAAGCCATGGTGACCAGTCCTAGGCCACCTGGAGGCTGGCAGTGCAGGCTGGTCTCAGGCAAAGTGTGTCTTGGCCACAAGGAGCCAGAAGGTACTATCCTCTGCCAGACTGTAACTTCCTGCCTGGAGCCACTGCTGCAGCAGAGTCTCTGTTTTTCAAAGGGAAGGGGTCTGTCCTGCTAGATTCTGTCCTGAGTCATCATCCATCAAGACAAGACAAACAGACAAACAAACAAACTACAAACACAGTGATGAGACAAAGAAGAACAAACACACAGCACAGTCAGATGGCTAGCCCCATGAGGAGAACAGGGATTGACAAAAATGCGAAGAACAACAGTACAGATACAACAGACAGGACAAACCTCTCACCAAAGGAATGGTGCTCAAACCAAAATTACAAACAACCCTTGGACTTTCTTCCAGGGCAGGACTAAGGGGCCCAGGGCAGGTCTGCCGCTTTCCCTATGGTCCAAATCAAACCACCCTCGCACTTTCATCCAGGGCTTGACCAAGAGTCTCAGGACATGACTGTCTCCCCCTGTGGTCCAAATTACCAAATACAAGGCCTACAAGGCACAGATCAAATCCAAGTCATGACGCCAAACCGACAAAACAGCAAGAGACAACATGACACATTATCAAACCTATAGATTGCGCACTCTACCTTACCTCCAAGATCTACTCCACTCAGGTGAGGGGTAGTCGCAAATCCAGGACGAGCCCCCAAATGTAAGACCCCCAGAAGCTCAGGCCTCCAGAATCTTTTCCCAGCACTGTGGCCACCTCACTCACCATGAGGAGGCAGAAACTTGATGCAAACTGCAAGAGGCTTTAAAGAAAGGTGAACATTTGTACAAATGGGCTCTCTCAGCATGCAGGCTAGAGAGTAGCCCATCCCCCATACACAGGCATTTTTAAAGGCAAAAACCATAAGCTTAGGGAGGGGCCTCAACTGTCTGTCTGTTGAATACATGACCAGAGTCATGGGTTCCTAGGAAGCCCTTTGTCTTGGGGAGAGGGCTGGGAAATAGATGGCCTCCTGACCCACCAGTTGTAAAACCTGCATACCTCAGGATATGCTTATCTTGCTTGAGCAAATGGTAGCTATCTCTTTGTTTCATAGGGACCCTTAATTGTTAATGATTGACACATTGGCCATTGGGCAATCTGTTTCCTTCATGAGCCCCTCGGGGAGGGTGTCCATCTGGGAATTCTTGGTACCCAGTTATCTTAAGGTCTTGTAAGGGAGTAATTGCTGGTGGCTGGTAAATTCCAGGCACTAAGTCATAGTAGTAGCCTTGGTCAGTTTCTGGGCTATATTTCTTTGCTAATTTTTAAGTCTTTCAATCACCATCCCTGACATCAAGCTCGATTACAGAGCTATAGTCATGAAAACAGCTTGGTATTGGCACAAAAGTAGAAAGGTAGACCAATGGAATAGAATTGAAAATCCTGATATTAACCCACACACCTATGTACAGCTGATTTTTGACTAACAATCTGAATTCATATGATGGAACAAAGAGAACATCTTCAACAAATGGTGCTGACACAACTGGTTGCAGACATGTAGAAGACTGCAGTTAGACCCAAGCCTATCGCCTTGCACAAAATGTAAGTCAAAGTGGATCAAAGATCTCAACATAAATCCCACTACACTGAACCTATTAAAAGACAATGTGGGAAATACCCTTGAATTAATTGGTACAGGAGACTGTTTCCTGAACATTACACCAGTAGCAGAGACACTGAGGTCAACAACTGATAAATGGGACCTCCTGAAACTGAGAAGCTTCTGTAAGGCAAAGGACACATTCAGCAAGACAAAACAGCAACTGACAGACTGGGAAAAGATATTCACCAACCCCACTTCTGACAGAGGGCTGATCTCCAAAATATACAAAGAACTCAAGAAGCTAGTCCCCCAAATACCATACAACCCAATTAAAAATTGGGGTAGAGAACTAAATAGACAATTCTCAATAGAGGAATCTAAAATGACTGAAAGACACATAACAAAGTGTTCAACATCCTTAGCCATCAGGAAAATGCAAATCAAAATAACTCTGAGATACCATCTTACTTCTGTCAGAATGGCCAAAATCAAAAACACCAATGACAGTTCATGTTGGCAAGGATGTGGAGAAAGGGGAACACTTCTCCACTGCTGGTGGGAGTGCCAACTTGTACAGCCACTTTGGAAATCAGTATGGCGACTCCTCAAAAAAAAAAAAGGAATCTGTCTTCCACAAGATCCAGCAATTCCACTCTTAGGCATATAACCAAAAGAAGTACATTCATACAACAAGGACAAATGTTCAACGATGTTCATAGCAGCACTATTTGAAATAGGCAGAAACTGGTAGCAGCCTAGATGCCCCTCAAACGAAGAATGGATAGAGAAAATGTGGTACTTTTACACAATGTAGTACTACTCAGCCAAAAAAAATGGAATCTTGAAATGTGCAGAAAAATGGATGGATCTAGTAGAAACCATTCTGTGCGAGGTAACCCAATCGCAAAACGGCAAACATGGTATGTATTCACTCATATGCAGATTTTAGACATAGAGTAAGGATTACCAGCCTACAATCCACAGTGCCAAAGAAGCTAATAAACAAGGAGGTCCCTAAGAGAGGCATACATGGTCCCCTGTAGAAGGAGAGAGGTGCAAGATCTGCCGAGCAAATTGGGAGCACGGGAAGTGGGGTGAGGGAGCTAGGAGAATAAGAATGGTAGAAGAAGAGGGATGCCGAGGACATGAGGGAGCAGAAAGTTTGTGTCGGGGAAGAATACAGGATAACAAGAATGGAGATTATCATAATAGATGAAGACATTTTTGGTTTACAGAGAAATAAGGTACTAGGGAAATGTCTGGAGATCTACAAAGATGACAACAGGTAACTATGTCAGCAACGGAGGAGAGGCTACCTTACATGCCCTTCCCTGATTATGAGATTGATGACTGACTTATATGCCTTCATCCAGCAGCTGGTGGATGCAGAAGCAGACAACCATAACTAATCAGTGAACTTAACTGGAACCCAGATGCAGAGAAGGACCAGTGAAGAGCACAGAAGTCCTCACCAGGCTGGTGAAACCCACAGAAACAGCTGACCTGAACATCCAGGAACTCTTGCTTCCCAATCTGATAGCTTGAATACCACCATGGGACTGATCTAGACACAAGGAACATGGGTTTCTGTGAGTAAAACTCAGAAATCTATGGGTCCTCCTGTAGAAACCCAGTATTTATCCCTACCATAGGTGTGGACATTGGGAGCCCATTCCATATAGAGGAATACTCCCTGAGTGAAGACACATGGGGGTGGGCCTAGGTCCTATCCCAAAGGATACGAAAGACTCTGATGACACCCTATGGAAGGCCTCACCATCCATGGGGAGCATACAAGATATGTGACATGTAAGGTTTTAGTTGGGGGGGTAGGGGAGAACAGGTGGGAGAAGGGAACTGGGATTGTCATGTAAAACAATCCTGTACCTAATTCAAATAAAAAAGTGGAAAAAAATAAAAAATAAAAAATGAAAAAATAGAAAAAAACAAGAACATACTTAAAAATTATAAAAGCAATAAATAGCCAGCCAACAGACTATATCAAACTAAATGGAGAGAAACTCAACGTCATTCCTCTAAAATCAGGGACAAGACAAGGCTATCCACTCTCTGTCTATACCTCTTCAATATTGTCCTTGAAGTTCTAGCTAGAACAATAAGAAAACAAAAGGAGATCAAGGGGATACAAATTGGAAAGGAACAAGTCAAACTCTCACTATTTTAACATCACATTATAGTCTACCCAAGTGACCAGAATACTGTACCAGGGAAATCCTACACAAATGAGTTGAATAGAATACACACCTCCCGCAAAGTGGCAGGATACCAGATTAACTCAAAAAAATCAGTAGCCCTACTATATACAGATTATAAATGTGCTGAGAAAGAATTCAGAGAAATATCACCCTTTACAATTGCCCCAAATAACACAAAATAACTTGGGGTAAAACTACTGAAAAAATTGAAAGACCTGTACCATAAGAATTTGAGTCTTTAAAGAAAGAAATTAAAGAAGATACCAGAAAATGGAAGGATCTCACATTTATTCATTCTCCTGAAGTGCTTTCTCTTAATTACATTGAGCTGTTTGTTGTGTCTATTTAAACTCCCTGAATTCCTTGTTGATGTTTATGATTATCCTCTTACATTCTGACACACAGGTTTCATTTAGGAAGTTCACATTGGCTAACATTTCTGCAGGACTGGCAGGTTGTCAAGGGTAGATAGTGGCTTGTTCTTTCATACTGATTGAAGTTTGCCAATGAGATCTAGTCATGTGGGCTTCTGATATGGACAGAAGAAATTGGGGACAGAAGGAAGTAGGTGATGGTAGATTAATCTTAGAGGTTAGAAATGGGCTCAGGTGGAATGAATTTAGGTTGATAGTGGGGACTGTGTTAGTCTGCAGGGTATTTTTTCTGACCCCAAGTGGAGTAGGGGTAGATCTGGTTGTGTGCAGATTTTGGACATAACATGGTAGGAGACTTTATTTGGGGACAGAGTAGTTTTTGGTAGAAGCATAGAGATTGGATGTAGCTCGGGTATTGGTGGACATACTAATCAAGGCACTGGATGTGGGACTTGGATCAGATCATCTTGGTTTAAAAGGGTCTGTTCATGGAAGGATCAGGCTGAGTCAGTGGCCTAGATCCTAGAGAAAGTTATGAATGTATAGTTGAAATCTTGCTTGTTTTTATTTTATTTTATTTTTATTTCTATCATCACAGAGTTTGTTTTATTATCTAATGAACAGGCTTTGAAAATATTAATCTGTTTACTTTTATGTTGATGTGTGTGCATGCCTGCCTTGCTGGCAATCTCACCTGACAACATGTCTGAGTGAGTTGACAGTGTGCTGTGGTGCGTTCTACTGTTCAAATGTGTATGCAGTGTACTGCAAAAGTCATAAGAGGGATCTGATCACCTGTATCTGGAGTTACAGAAAGTTGTAAGCTGACAATTGGGTTTTGGGAAACAAAACTACGTGATCTGCAAGAGCAATAATTGCTCTTGACAACTGTACCATCTCTCCAGTGACTGAGATTTATTGCACAACTAGAAAAATTGAAGGTGACTCTATGGAACTGTGAAAATTATGTCATATTCTGATATTTTCATACATAATCATGACTTCAGCCAAAGTAGTTGTCAGAAAGTAGATTAAAACACTCCATGCTTTCAGTTCAACTGGTGAGTGAATCAACAACTCTGTCACTGTTTAATGTGTGAGCTTCAGTTGGTGGCTTAATTCTGGGAGCGTCAGTCTCAGTATATATACACCATTAAGAATGGTGGAAATCCTGAAAGGAAGAGAAAGTAGCAGCAGAAAGTCAATGGGTGGAAACAGGGAATGGGGCTTTATGATACTCAACCAGCATCTCCTGTACTCTGCTTGCCCCAAGACAATTATTTATCATCTTGTAACAGCGGGGTGTGGAAAACACAAGCAGCATCAACCAACCCAAACAGCACCTGGTCAATGTTTTGGCAATATGCTACAGAAGTAAATGAGACTTCCTAAATTTGGAATACATTCAGGAGGTCCACAAGGCATGCTATATCATGTGGATACTCTTTAACATTATTGGCATAAATAAAGTTATCAGAGAAACAACTAGTTCCAGGTGCTGGGTCTTTTATACAAAGAGATATGAGAAAGATTTTTTGGGTAAGTTTACCAGTTCCTTTTTAATAAAGTAATAATGTTTAGCTTCTTAGAGTGACCCTAAATTAGAACATTCATGGAAGGCAGAGACTGAGGAGCATTTTAGATGGAGACCTGCAGAATGGGGATCACTTATTTAGGTGAAAGTCTACACAGGATAATGCTGATTAATGTTGTCTGGACTTGAGGTAAAGCTAGTTTTGAAGTATGTCACTTGATCTTGTAGTAAGCGGTGCCAGGAGTTTAGATGGGAATACTCAGTAACCACACCCACTTTAGGTTGTACACCCTGGAGTAGCAAACCCCATTCTGACCTCATTTGCCCCACCCATTTTCCTGAGCATTTGATGCACACTGACTGCTCTGGTTAGTTGTACCTGGAGGGTCAGGAGGATCAAGGCAGATGGTCTCTTCCTGGAGGAACCCTGCTTCTTTACTCCACATCTCAGGTAGGTTTCCTGTGAGATACCATCTGATCAAGTTAACATGGGTGAGAAAAGTGTCAGGCGTCTGTATGGTCCAAGCCAAGTTCTTGTGCCATTCATGTCTGTTCAGAGATATGCAAGTCATAGAAATGTGTTCTTGTCTGAACACTGATTGGGTGATGCCCCCATGGAGCTCAGAATGTGCCACCCTCTTTTGTCTGAATGAATCCTGAGCCACTATTTCTGAGGGAAACAGTACTCTTCTAACCTACACAGAATTCAAAATCACCATGTGTAGTTTTCCTCCATCAGGAGTAATGCCACATAGCCTCTGGCTGAGGGCTACTTTACTACCCTCTCTGGGAAAATGCCACAATCCCCAGAAATACAGAGATCCCTCCCAAGACCCATTACTAAAGAATGCCAAATGACTTCAGTTTGGAACACCCAGATTTGTGCATCTTAAAATACCCCATGTTCCTTCAGGAAGAATGAGTGCTATAAGATTGGAGATGTCACCTTTCTTCACTCAACTACTTCCAAAATCACGATAGTGACAGCCTGTTTTTACTGAAAGCAGGAAATCCACATTGGTAATTTCTGAAATCAGCTGTCCACATCTTTTCTTCGAAGCGGTGATGCACACCCCTTCCCCTTAGTGCTGAAAATCACCATCAGGAGACCGAAACACAGATGTGGTACTCATCTCAACCCTTTTATCTCAGAGCTCATCCCCACACATACAAAAATAGAACCATACATGAAGCAGGTTGCTGTAGCACAAGACGGTATTCTGAGATACTCTGGAAGCTCAGGAAAGCAGTTACCCCTAGTACAAGATTTCAGGAGCAATTTGGGGAAGATGGCAAGTGACAATATGTCTCAAACAGAAAAAGGAACCCACAACTGCATGGATAAATCAACGGAAGCTCAGGCCTCCAGAATCTTTTCCCAGGACTGCGGCTAACCCAACCACCAGGAAGGACGCAGAAACTTGATGCAAACAGCAAGAGGCTTTAATGAAAGGTAGACGTTTGTACAAACAGGCTCTCTCAGCATGCAGGCTAGAGAGCAGCCCCGTCCCCCAGGCACAGGCATTTTTAAAGGCAAAAACCATAAGCTTAGGGATGGGCTTCAACTGTCTGTCTGTTGAATACGTGACCAGAGTCATGGGTTCCTAGTAAGCCCTTTGTCTTGAGCAGAGGCCTGAGAATCAGATAGCCTCCTGACCCCATCAGTTGTAAAACCTGCAGACCTCAGGATGTGCTAACTAATGGTAGCTATCTCTGTTTCACAGGGACCCTTAATTGTTCATGATTGACAGACACATTGGCCAGTGGGGCAATCTGTTTCCTTCATGAGCCCCTCTGGGAATTCTTGGTAGCCAGTTATCTTATGGCCTTGTAAGGGAGTAATTGCTGGTGGCTGGTAAATTCCAGGCACTAAGTCATAGTAGTAGCCTTGGTCAATTTCTGCGCTATATTTCTTTGCTAATTTTAATTCTTTCACTATCTGAGAACAACTATAAAAAGGATACTTTACTGTCAGCTGAATATTTTAAAGTTTTGAAATTTATAATTTGAAACAATTTTCAAATTCATATATATTCTCATCCTATTCATCCCCCCCCCAAATCGACCAGATCCTCTCCAGCTCCCTACCCACCCAACTTTTAAGTTCTTCCACAGAAACAACCCCAAAAGTCAATACAACAATATAATGTCACAAAACTAGGAAACAAAATACAGCATCACTTTGGTGATTTTCATAAGAATGACACCAGTAAGTTCATATATTTGAATTCTTGGTTGTGGGAGTGTGGCACTCTTTGATAGGGATTAGGAGGTTGGGCCTTTTAGGAGGAAGTGTGCACCTCAGGATGGACTTTGAGGTTTCAAAAACCAAAAGTAGTGTCTCTCTGCTTTTCTGCTGCCTGCAGATCCAAATGGAGAATTCTGAACTACATCCCTGGCACCATGTCTCCCTGAATGCCACTATGCTCGCCAACATGGTGATAATGGAATAAACCCCTGAAACTCTAATCCATCCCCACTTAAATATTTTTCTGAATCAGAGTTGCCATGTTCATGGTGTCTAATCATAGCAATAGAACACTGAGTAAAACAGAATTTGGTTTCAGGGAATGGGATATTGCTGTGACCAGTATGACCATGCTGTTGTTGGCAAAATGCAGACTTTGGACTTTGCATTTGAAAAGAAGCTGAATATGATACATGGGAATTAAGGGGTCATAGTGATAGAAATGTGGAAGAGAGGGGTGCTGAGAGCAATGTTGATTTTGATGGCCTGGCTCAAGACATTTTAGAGGAGATTATTAATATTAGTAGCTTAGAAATCATTTTGTGACATTCAACACCACCAACAAAAATATAAGACAAAAAGAAAACATCAAACTGTAAACAAAGAAAAGCACACACACACATTAAAACAAACAAACAATCCTATTCATCTATGATTTGTTGGACAACTGTCCCTAGCATGACATCTGTCCTGGAGTGATTAATACACGTAGTGTCAGTACATTGGATAAAACTGATTCTCCCTCTCCCAGCAGCTATAATTGACAGTTATCTTGTAAACCATCACCCTGTGGCTAGTGGTCCTGCTCTAGCTTTGGGTGCACTGTGGTGACCAATTTACTTAAAACATGATTTGTGAGTACAGGAATTCACAATCTAGGTACAATTTGTTCTCTATCATTCTATCTGAAAAGGGGTGATTCTTCTCAAAAGTGAACCACAGAACCTAGATTATTTTTTCATTTTTTAATTTGTTAGAAACAAGTTTGAGTTTCATGACAACCCCAGTTCCCTTCTACATCCCGTCCTCCCCTACCTCCCCCAATTAATGAGCAAGTCCCAAGGGCACAGTTGAAGGACCAGTTCTCTCTCATCCTTAGAAACCATTGCAGTAAATTTCCCACCTGACCTGGTGCTGATGGTACAAATGTCACTCACATCTGGACCCAGAAGGATGCATGAGGTTATCAAGATCCACGGGGTGCCAAAAAGTAAGCATCTCCCAAAATGTCAGGAGATCGATATACCTGAAGACGAAAATGATTAAACATGTAATTACCCATTGACACACCCCTACATCCTCAAAGTGTGGGATACTCTTATAATACTGCCCTCAAAATGTGGCTTTCTATTATGAGACTGGGATCTCATCTGTTTCTTTGTTGCCCTACATCAGTTGTTTGTTTTCTTAGTTTATTGAGACAGTGTTTTCGGTACGTATCTAACACTACCCTGCACTTACCAACCTGAGCTACTTTAGCTACTTTCAGGTTACTGTGTAGTAGGACTACAGGTATGATCCACTAGCATGTCTGGGTTTCGAGCATGAATTCTTTTTGTTTTCTTTTCTTG
>NW_023277363.1:990703-1018793 GCF_003668045.3 Cricetulus griseus | reverse complement strand
TCTCTGTGGTAAACAACTCCTAATTTGGTAAAGGCCATGTATCCTCTTAATTCTGCTTGGAGAAAACCTATCCTGGTGCACCACGTAGCGTTAGGTGATTGGTAGAGGTAGACTATATCAGGCCCCGTCTTCTTCTACCCAGGGCCACCATTCACTGTAAATCAAGGTTCCCAAATAAAACTGTGTGAAGAAGATTCCTCGGTGTTGCGTCGTCCTTGCTGGTCAAGGGTGGACGCAACACCCAGGCAAACCCTGCCCCAGGATATTCGACAGGATGACTTGACCACTGAGGACCAAGAAACCCAGAGTCTGCTGACATCTCTGCACCAGTGCTGCTCTCACCTACCTGGAGGGGGAGGGTCTTAGAACTTTCTGCCCAAACTTGAAACCCATCAGAGTATCAATGTCAATTACACACACCTGAAGAGAACACTGAACCCATACACACCAGGAAAGTAAGTGACACAAATTGTACCCACTGGAACAAGAGATGGGAAGACGACAATATAAGAACACATCCAACAACAGGAAAAACAATATGATACAACCACAATCAATGGACTCTATACCAGCAAGACATGAACAGCCCAACAGAGAATAAGCAATAAAGAGCAAACTTAAAAGCAACTTCATAGAGATGATAGAGAACTTTAGAGAGGAAATCAGAAAATCCTTCAGAGAAATGGAAGAAAAGACACACCAAAAGATGCAAGAAATCAAGGAAAGCCAAAAAAGCCAAGAAAATAAAAATAAACAGCTGAAGGAAACAGCTCAGGACCTGAAAACTAAATTAGAGACAATAAAGAAAACACAAACTGTGGGAATGCTGGAAGTGGAAAACCTGAGTAAACAATCAGGAACGACATGCAAGCATAACCAATAGAATACAAGAGATGGAAGACAGACTCTCAGATGCTGAAAACAAACTAGAGGAAATAAACTCATCAAGCAAAGAAAATCTGAAGTCTAACAAATGCGTAATACAAAATATCCAGGAAATATGGGACACCGTGAAAAGACCAAACCTGAGGATAATAGGTATAGAAGAAGGAGAAGAAACCCAACTCAAAGGTTCAGAAAACATATTCAACAATATCATAGAAGAAAATTTTCCCAACCTAAAGAAATATATGCCAATGAAAGTACAAGAAGCCTACAGAACGCCAAATAGAATGGAACACAAAAGAAAGTGCCCTGGTCACATAATAATTAAAAGACCAAACATACAGAAAAAAGAAAAATATTAAGAGCAGCAAGGGCAAAAGGCCAAGTACCATATAAAAGCAAACCTATCAGAATTACACCAGACTTCTCCATGGAATCTCTGAAAGCTAGAAGGACCTGGATAGATATTCTACCAACGCTGAGAGAACATGTCTGCCAGCCCATACTGCTATACTCGGCAAAGCTTTCAATCACTATAAATGGAGAAAACAAGATATTCCACAACAAAACCAGATTTAAACAATATGTAAACACTAATCCAGCCCTACAGAAAGTACTGAAACGAAAACTCCAACCTAAGGTAATCAACTACACATGCATAAACATAGGCAATAGATAATCCCACTCTACAAAATCACAAAATTAAAGGCAGGGTAAATCCACATACAATATCAGTACCAAAAACAAACCAAAAAAAAACAAGAATAAACAATCAATGGACCTTAATTTCCATCAATATTAATGGTCTTATCTCGCCTATAAAAAGACACAGGCTAACTGATTTGATACGAAGACAGAATCCATCATTCTGCTGCATACAAGAAACACACCTCGAATTCAAAGACAGACATTACCTCAGAGTAAAGGGTTGGGTTCAGATAATCCAATCAAATGGAACAAAGAAAATAGCTGGGGTAGCTAACCTAATATCTAACAAGATAGACTTCAAACTGAAGTCAATGAAAGGAGATGAAGAAGGTCATTTCACATTCATCACAGGAAAAATCAATCAGGAAGAAGTCTCAATTCTAAAAATCTATGCCCCAAATACAAAAGCACCAACATTCATAAAAGAAACATTATTAAAACTCAAGTCACAAATAAGGCCTCACACAGTTATAGTGGGAGTCTTCAACACCCCACTCTTACCACTGGACAGGACCACCAGACAGAAACCTAACAAACAGAAAAGGGAACTACCAGTTGTTATGATCCAATTGGGATTAACAGACATTTATAGAACTTTCTATGCAAACACAAAAGAATATACCTTCTTTTCAGCATCACATGGAACCCTCTCAAAAATTGACCACATTCTCGGCTTTCCACTGTTCCTGTTTAGTGAAACCAAAGGCTGGATCTCAAAATATTCCATAGTGGAAATATTTTGGTCACCCACAATCAAGGAAATACAAATCGGAAAGGAAGAAGTCAAACTCTCACTATTTGCAGACTATATGATAGTCTATATTAGTGACCCAAAAAAATCTACCAGGGAACTCCTACAGCTGATAAACACCTTCAACAAAGTGGCAGGATACAAGAATAACTAAAAAAAAAATCTGTAGACCTACTATATACCAATGACCCACTGGTAGAGAAAGAAATCAGAGAAACATCACCCTTTACAATTGCCACAAACAACATAAAGTACCTTTTGGTAACACTAACCAAAAATGTGAAAGACCTGTACCATAAGAATTTTGAGTCTCTAAAGAAAGAAATTAAAGAATATACCAGAAAATGGAAAGATCTCCCATGCTCTTGGCTAGGTAGAATCAAAATAGTAAAAATGGCAATCTTGCCAAAAGCAATCTACATATTCAATGCAATCCCCATCAAAATCCCAGCACAATTCTTCACAGACTTTGAAAGAACAATTCTCAACTTTATATGGAGAAACAAAAAGACCTAGGATAGCCAAAACATCCCTGTACAATAAAGGAACTACTGTAGGCATCACTGTAAGACCCACAGAAGCTCAGGCCTCCAGAATCTTTTCCCAGGATTGCGGCCACCCCACTCACCACGAGGAGGCAGAAACTTGATGCAAACAGCAAGAGGCTTTAATAAAAGGTGGACATTCGAACAAATGGGCTCTCTCAGCATGAAGGCTAGAGAGCAGCCCGTCCCCCAGACACAGGCATTTTTAAAGGCAAAAACCATAAGCTTAGGGAGGGGCATGACCAGAGTCATCGGTTCCTAGGAGGACCTTTGTCTTGAGGAGAGGGCTGGGAATCAGATGGCCTCCTAACCCACCAGTTGTAAAACCTGCAAACTTCAGGATATGCTTACCTTGCTTGAGCAAATGGTAGGTATCTCTTTGTTTCAAAGGATACCTTAATTGTTAATTATTGACACATTGGCCGGTGGGGCAATCTGTTTCCTTCATGAACACCTCGGGGAGGGAGTCCACCAGGGAATTCTTGGTACCCAGTTATCTTATGGCCTTATAAGGGAGTAAATGCTGGTGGCTGGTCAATTTCAGGCACTAAGTCATAGTAGTAGCCTTGGTCAGTTTCTGGGCTATATTTCTTTGCTAATTTTAACTCTTTCATTCCCTCCTTTTTTGCGAAGTTTTAATCTTAAAACCTCAGGGTACCTCAATGTTCAGTATGGCTTGATACTGTTGAGTAAGGACGAGGGCCTGAGTGATGCATGGTGTCTCACATATGAACTGTAAGAGCCTGTTGAGGAGACAGGTGCCTAATGTCAGGAGCAGGAGGAGTATGAACAGGATCCCTATTGAAGTGGAAACTAGGGTAGTTGCTGTCTTTCCAGTGCCCCCATCAGGGAGTGAGAGATATTGGCATTTCCCCATGTAAGGGAGTTCCTTTTGACTTAGCATTTTAATCAGGGAAAATGGGCGATGTGTCCTATCCAATACTACTTCCTGCTCACTTTGGGACAAAGTTAGGGAACCAAGAATGCTGAAATGCTAGTCAAAAGCAAA
This sequence comes from Cricetulus griseus, assembly GCF_003668045.3. Lineage (NCBI taxonomy): Eukaryota > Metazoa > Chordata > Mammalia > Rodentia > Cricetidae > Cricetulus > Cricetulus griseus. The sequence goes on along the minus strand of NW_023277363.1, from coordinate 1,014,895 downwards.
AAAAAAAATGAAATTTAGGCAATGGGGAATCCATCAGGAGCTTCTGGTTGTCAGACTTTGTTGCAGATATAGGGGGTGTCCACAACAGCTGGACTGGTTCACATCCACAGCAAGTCTAGGGCTCGCAGTCTTTAGGAGCAGGCTGTAGTCAGGAAATGATATTCGTCTGCCAGGAGTGGAAATCTGTTGAGACATGTTTAAGCTGGGAACAGAAGTCAAAACTTATATATCTTATTGGAACACTTAGGCCCATATTTTTAGTCATCAAGAAGGACAGGAGTTTCAAGACAATTAAAAAAATCCATCCTCAGGAACAAATAGATGGGATAACAAAAGTTGTACTTATCTGGAGTCCGTTTTGCCTTTGAGAAGTGGATACAAACTTTATGACTTTTGATTCTTTGAAGCTTATATGAACTTTATTATATAGTAGGATGTGAAAGTTCTAGACATTTTATCATTACCAATCTGTATTGAAATCCACATTACAGAAAAGCAGATATTGGGTATCTGTAAAACAGCAGGAATATACTTATACCTTTGAGTTATAGAAAAAAACTACAGATTTGGGTTAGAAGCTTGTACATTTTTCTTCTGTTCTGGGAGATCTAGGTAGAGATTGAACAGGGGTGCCTTGGCCTGATGAAAAGCCCTCTATGTTTATACTTAGATGGCAACGAAAATAAATCTTAAAAACCTTGAGCTTGTGACTGAACAGTTGGTAGCCACCGCTCTATCAGCTTATCAAAATTTTATTAAATATTAAGCTCTGTATTTTTATATTTTTAAACTATTTTTATAGCATTAAGACTTATATGTCTTTATTTTCTCAGATCCTTATTTAGGAGCTATATCAAGGCTGACTGATGTTGCCTAGCTGACAAAGTTATAGCTAGTCTAATCATTAATACTATCAGAGATCTGAGAAGGATAAATTCTGTATAACTTTTGAATCTATTAAAAAATGACAGGGTCCAGTCCATTTAAAGTTAGCCATACCCAAGTCTCAATAGTGTTGGGGGCAGAAGTAAATCTTTGCCAGGTCCATAAAGTGAGAGTTCTTTTCTCTCTGTGGAAGAGTGACATAGAAAAGACTGACCTTATTTTGTCCAGGCAAAAGTGGTGAAATCAATTCTCCAGTATCCTGTAGCCTGTCCACAGTCTGATCCCGGTCCGGCCTGGCAGCAGGTGTAGCATCTGAGCATCATGCACACTGGTCAGCGTTCTCACAATCCCTGGAGCCCCATATTCTTCTTTAGAGACCTTGGGTCACTGTCAGGATCTGGAATTCTCTGTCTGATATTATAAGCTTTTTAGTTAGCACTTCAAATGTTCTGGAGATCTCTGTAGTATTAGAAGTCTGCCTAGGTAAATCTGACAACTCTGTTTTCAGTTACTTGTATTAAGCTTAACCTTTGAAAACATATACAGGGGAGTGAGTCAGGTTTATCCCTGTTATTAATCATTAGTACTTAGCTTGACCATAAACAACGAACTTTTTTATTTACAAGGATGGCTAGTAACTTGTATTTCTTAACATCTTACAACAGGTTAGTAGCTTTTATAAAACTAAGGCTTTATATTGTCAGGCTTATCTTTAAAAATTGATGTTTTAATTTCTATTACAAAATTTTTGTTATTATCAACGTAAACATCTGAAATGCAGGTGGTTCTAGGCTACCCATATAAAGGAGTTTTGTTTTTAAACCTCCAAAGAATTCAGACCCATGGGCTTAGAAGTTATTTTAAGCCCTTTGTTAAACTTGGATCATTGCCTTACTTTACCATAAGAAATAAACAACTCAATTGTTTGTTAGCATATGGAACTTATGGCTGTGATCTTAAATTTTAGCTCTTTGATTTAAGCACAAACATTAACAATATAACAAAGCATAGATATCTTATAACCTTATTAATTTGAACAATTAAAAATATTTAATATCTTTTTGTAATAATATCAAAAATAAAGCACCCTTGATGTGTTTAAAACCATTATCACCTCGGTGATTATTAAGTTTATGTTGTCAATTCCCAGTGTCATTAGTTTTAACTTTTTAGTTAGTTTAATTTTTCACAGATTTAACCATAAAACAGTTTTAATACCATCTTTACTTGAAAGACATCTGAATTCCTGTTAACCCAAATTTAATGACTAGAGCTCAAAGATAAATTCTGAGATATGTCCATAAATGATTGGCTGTTGTTGTTAGCATTATACAGCAAAAATATTTAAACCACTTTTGTTTTAGCTTTATGCTTGTAACAAAATTTACTTTTATACCAGAAAACACAGATAGATCCTTTTAACAAGTATATATAATTTTCTTTTTGGACATAAATAAAACTTTAAACAGAATTAACCTGATATGATTAAAAATTTTAACCTATATTAACATTATAAATTTAGTATTTGTAGATATGAGAGCCCGTAGCAAACAGGTTACATTCTTCTCTGACACTTTTATGACTTTCTTTGACCCTCTTTAAATTTTTATTACCCTACTCTTTTTTTCTGATTCCCTCAGACATCCCCATCTTAGACTGACCTCTCTTTTTCTCTTTGTCTCTTTCTTTTCCCCTCTTATCTGTGACTCTCACTTAGGGGTGCCTGGCTGAAGTGAATGTCTTATCTTTTTATTTTTATTTTTTAAATCCTGAGTGTACATTTTCCTGAGCCTCTGTGCACCCCACTGGGCAATAGTGCAGGGGAACACTGGGGCACATTCCCTGGATGGATCAGCAACACTGATGGCGCCCCTCCCTCCAAAGGTCACAGACCCTCTGAGCTCACTTCGGCCCTGCCTGCTGCTAGACCTGCTGGGGCCTCAGCTTCCCAGGAATGGATGGCCAGCTGGGTGCACTTAGACTTGGAGGCACTTGCCATTTGGTCAGCCTGGTGCATGCCCCACAGGCATCTTTCTCCAGAGGATTGTTACCTGTGCACCTGCCATAGACAGACGCCTCTGTGAAGGATGCCTGCACCCTGCGTATGCCTTATGCCAGCAGGCTATTGTCCTCCTGCAGGGAGGGGTGAGGCAGAGTCCCATTCCAGGCAGCTCCTGCATCAAGGCCCCCCACCAGCCCACTCTGAATACCTGCCATTCACAGGCTTTTGTCTCGCCTGAGAAGCCATGGTGACCAGTCCTAGGCCACCTGGAGGCTGGCAGTGCAGGCTGGTCTCAGGCAAAGTGTGTCTTGGCCACAAGGAGCCAGAAGGTACTATCCTCTGCCAGACTGTAACTTCCTGCCTGGAGCCACTGCTGCAGCAGAGTCTCTGTTTTTCAAAGGGAAGGGGTCTGTCCTGCTAGATTCTGTCCTGAGTCATCATCCATCAAGACAAGACAAACAGACAAACAAACAAACTACAAACACAGTGATGAGACAAAGAAGAACAAACACACAGCACAGTCAGATGGCTAGCCCCATGAGGAGAACAGGGATTGACAAAAATGCGAAGAACAACAGTACAGATACAACAGACAGGACAAACCTCTCACCAAAGGAATGGTGCTCAAACCAAAATTACAAACAACCCTTGGACTTTCTTCCAGGGCAGGACTAAGGGGCCCAGGGCAGGTCTGCCGCTTTCCCTATGGTCCAAATCAAACCACCCTCGCACTTTCATCCAGGGCTTGACCAAGAGTCTCAGGACATGACTGTCTCCCCCTGTGGTCCAAATTACCAAATACAAGGCCTACACAGGCACAGATCAAATCCAAGTCATGACGCCAAACCGACAAAACAGCAAGAGACAACATGACACATTATCAAACCTATAGATTGCGCACTCTACCTTACCTCCAAGATCTACTCCACTCAGGTGAGGGGTAGTCGCAAATCCAGGACGAGCCCCCAAATGTAAGACCCCCAGAAGCTCAGGCCTCCAGAATCTTTTCCCAGCACTGTGGCCACCTCACTCACCATGAGGAGGCAGAAACTTGATGCAAACTGCAAGAGGCTTTAAAGAAAGGTGAACATTTGTACAAATGGGCTCTCTCAGCATGCAGGCTAGAGAGTAGCCCATCCCCCATACACAGGCATTTTTAAAGGCAAAAACCATAAGCTTAGGGAGGGGCCTCAACTGTCTGTCTGTTGAATACATGACCAGAGTCATGGGTTCCTAGGAAGCCCTTTGTCTTGGGGAGAGGGCTGGGAAATAGATGGCCTCCTGACCCACCAGTTGTAAAACCTGCATACCTCAGGATATGCTTATCTTGCTTGAGCAAATGGTAGCTATCTCTTTGTTTCATAGGGACCCTTAATTGTTAATGATTGACACATTGGCCATTGGGCAATCTGTTTCCTTCATGAGCCCCTCGGGGAGGGTGTCCATCTGGGAATTCTTGGTACCCAGTTATCTTAAGGTCTTGTAAGGGAGTAATTGCTGGTGGCTGGTAAATTCCAGGCACTAAGTCATAGTAGTAGCCTTGGTCAGTTTCTGGGCTATATTTCTTTGCTAATTTTTAAGTCTTTCAATCACCATCCCTGACATCAAGCTCGATTACAGAGCTATAGTCATGAAAACAGCTTGGTATTGGCACAAAAGTAGAAAGGTAGACCAATGGAATAGAATTGAAAATCCTGATATTAACCCACACACCTATGTACAGCTGATTTTTGACTAACAATCTGAATTCATATGATGGAACAAAGAGAACATCTTCAACAAATGGTGCTGACACAACTGGTTGCAGACATGTAGAAGACTGCAGTTAGACCCAAGCCTATCGCCTTGCACAAAATGTAAGTCAAAGTGGATCAAAGATCTCAACATAAATCCCACTACACTGAACCTATTAAAAGACAATGTGGGAAATACCCTTGAATTAATTGGTACAGGAGACTGTTTCCTGAACATTACACCAGTAGCAGAGACACTGAGGTCAACAACTGATAAATGGGACCTCCTGAAACTGAGAAGCTTCTGTAAGGCAAAGGACACATTCAGCAAGACAAAACAGCAACTGACAGACTGGGAAAAGATATTCACCAACCCCACTTCTGACAGAGGGCTGATCTCCAAAATATACAAAGAACTCAAGAAGCTAGTCCCCCAAATACCATACAACCCAATTAAAAATTGGGGTAGAGAACTAAATAGACAATTCTCAATAGAGGAATCTAAAATGACTGAAAGACACATAACAAAGTGTTCAACATCCTTAGCCATCAGGAAAATGCAAATCAAAATAACTCTGAGATACCATCTTACTTCTGTCAGAATGGCCAAAATCAAAAACACCAATGACAGTTCATGTTGGCAAGGATGTGGAGAAAGGGGAACACTTCTCCACTGCTGGTGGGAGTGCCAACTTGTACAGCCACTTTGGAAATCAGTATGGCGACTCCTCAAAAAAAAAAAAGGAATCTGTCTTCCACAAGATCCAGCAATTCCACTCTTAGGCATATAACCAAAAGAAGTACATTCATACAACAAGGACAAATGTTCAACGATGTTCATAGCAGCACTATTTGAAATAGGCAGAAACTGGTAGCAGCCTAGATGCCCCTCAAACGAAGAATGGATAGAGAAAATGTGGTACTTTTACACAATGTAGTACTACTCAGCCAAAAAAAATGGAATCTTGAAATGTGCAGAAAAATGGATGGATCTAGTAGAAACCATTCTGTGCGAGGTAACCCAATCGCAAAACGGCAAACATGGTATGTATTCACTCATATGCAGATTTTAGACATAGAGTAAGGATTACCAGCCTACAATCCACAGTGCCAAAGAAGCTAATAAACAAGGAGGTCCCTAAGAGAGGCATACATGGTCCCCTGTAGAAGGAGAGAGGTGCAAGATCTGCCGAGCAAATTGGGAGCACGGGAAGTGGGGTGAGGGAGCTAGGAGAATAAGAATGGTAGAAGAAGAGGGATGCCGAGGACATGAGGGAGCAGAAAGTTTGTGTCGGGGAAGAATACAGGATAACAAGAATGGAGATATCATAATAGATGAAGACATTTTTGGTTTACAGAGAAATAAGGTACTAGGGAAATGTCTGGAGATCTACAAAGATGACAACAGGTAACTATGTCAGCAACGGAGGAGAGGCTACCTTACATGCCCTTCCCTGATTATGAGATTGATGACTGACTTATATGCCTTCATCCAGCAGCTGGTGGATGCAGAAGCAGACAACCATAACTAATCAGTGAACTTAACTGGAACCCAGATGCAGAGAAGGACCAGTGAAGAGCACAGAAGTCCTCACCAGGCTGGTGAAACCCACAGAAACAGCTGACCTGAACATCCAGGAACTCTTGCTTCCCAATCTGATAGCTTGAATACCACCATGGGACTGATCTAGACACAAGGAACATGGGTTTCTGTGAGTAAAACTCAGAAATCTATGGGTCCTCCTGTAGAAACCCAGTATTTATCCCTACCATAGGTGTGGACATTGGGAGCCCATTCCATATAGAGGAATACTCCCTGAGTGAAGACACATGGGGGTGGGCCTAGGTCCTATCCCAAAGGATACGAAAGACTCTGATGACACCCTATGGAAGGCCTCACCATCCATGGGGAGCATACAAGATATGTGACATGTAAGGTTTTAGTTGGGGGGGTAGGGGAGAACAGGTGGGAGAAGGGAACTGGGATTGTCATGTAAAACAATCCTGTACCTAATTCAAATAAAAAAGTGGAAAAAATAAAAAATAAAAAATGAAAAAATAGAAAAAAACAAGAACATACTTAAAAATTATAAAAGCAATAAATAGCCAGCCAACAGACTATATCAAACTAAATGGAGAGAAACTCAACGTCATTCCTCTAAAATCAGGGACAAGACAAGGCTATCCACTCTCTGTCTATACCTCTTCAATATTGTCCTTGAAGTTCTAGCTAGAACAATAAGAAAACAAAAGGAGATCAAGGGGATACAAATTGGAAAGGAACAAGTCAAACTCTCACTATTTTAACATCACATTATAGTCTACCCAAGTGACCAGAATACTGTACCAGGGAAATCCTACACAAATGAGTTGAATAGAATACACACCTCCCGCAAAGTGGCAGGATACCAGATTAACTCAAAAAAATCAGTAGCCCTACTATATACAGATTATAAATGTGCTGAGAAAGAATTCAGAGAAATATCACCCTTTACAATTGCCCCAAATAACACAAAATAACTTGGGGTAAAACTACTGAAAAAATTGAAAGACCTGTACCATAAGAATTTGAGTCTTTAAAGAAAGAAATTAAAGAAGATACCAGAAAATGGAAGGATCTCACATTTATTCATTCTCCTGAAGTGCTTTCTCTTAATTACATTGAGCTGTTTGTTGTGTCTATTTAAACTCCCTGAATTCCTTGTTGATGTTTATGATTATCCTCTTACATTCTGACACACAGGTTTCATTTAGGAAGTTCACATTGGCTAACATTTCTGCAGGACTGGCAGGTTGTCAAGGGTAGATAGTGGCTTGTTCTTTCATACTGATTGAAGTTTGCCAATGAGATCTAGTCATGTGGGCTTCTGATATGGACAGAAGAAATTGGGGACAGAAGGAAGTAGGTGATGGTAGATTAATCTTAGAGGTTAGAAATGGGCTCAGGTGGAATGAATTTAGGTTGATAGTGGGGACTGTGTTAGTCTGCAGGGTATTTTTTCTGACCCCAAGTGGAGTAGGGGTAGATCTGGTTGTGTGCAGATTTTGGACATAACATGGTAGGAGACTTTATTTGGGGACAGAGTAGTTTTTGGTAGAAGCATAGAGATTGGATGTAGCTCGGGTATTGGTGGACATACTAATCAAGGCACTGGATGTGGGACTTGGATCAGATCATCTTGGTTTAAAAGGGTCTGTTCATGGAAGGATCAGGCTGAGTCAGTGGCCTAGATCCTAGAGAAAGTTATGAATGTATAGTTGAAATCTTGCTTGTTTTTATTTTATTTTATTTTTATTTCTATCATCACAGAGTTTGTTTTATTATCTAATGAACAGGCTTTGAAAATATTAATCTGTTTACTTTTATGTTGATGTGTGTGCATGCCTGCCTTGCTGGCAATCTCACCTGACAACATGTCTGAGTGAGTTGACAGTGTGCTGTGGTGCGTTCTACTGTTCAAATGTGTATGCAGTGTACTGCAAAAGTCATAAGAGGGATCTGATCACCTGTATCTGGAGTTACAGAAAGTTGTAAGCTGACAATTGGGTTTTGGGAAACAAAACTACGTGATCTGCAAGAGCAATAATTGCTCTTGACAACTGTACCATCTCTCCAGTGACTGAGATTTATTGCACAACTAGAAAAATTGAAGGTGACTCTATGGAACTGTGAAAATTATGTCATATTCTGATATTTTCATACATAATCATGACTTCAGCCAAAGTAGTTGTCAGAAAGTAGATTAAAACACTCCATGCTTTCAGTTCAACTGGTGAGTGAATCAACAACTCTGTCACTGTTTAATGTGTGAGCTTCAGTTGGTGGCTTAATTCTGGGAGCGTCAGTCTCAGTATATATACACCATTAAGAATGGTGGAAATCCTGAAAGGAAGAGAAAGTAGCAGCAGAAAGTCAATGGGTGGAAACAGGGAATGGGGCTTTATGATACTCAACCAGCATCTCCTGTACTCTGCTTGCCCCAAGACAATTATTTATCATCTTGTAACAGCGGGGTGTGGAAAACACAAGCAGCATCAACCAACCCAAACAGCACCTGGTCAATGTTTTGGCAATATGCTACAGAAGTAAATGAGACTTCCTAAATTTGGAATACATTCAGGAGGTCCACAAGGCATGCTATATCATGTGGATACTCTTTAACATTATTGGCATAAATAAAGTTATCAGAGAAACAACTAGTTCCAGGTGCTGGGTCTTTTATACAAAGAGATATGAGAAAGATTTTTTGGGTAAGTTTACCAGTTCCTTTTTAATAAAGTAATAATGTTTAGCTTCTTAGAGTGACCCTAAATTAGAACATTCATGGAAGGCAGAGACTGAGGAGCATTTTAGATGGAGACCTGCAGAATGGGGATCACTTATTTAGGTGAAAGTCTACACAGGATAATGCTGATTAATGTTGTCTGGACTTGAGGTAAAGCTAGTTTTGAAGTATGTCACTTGATCTTGTAGTAAGCGGTGCCAGGAGTTTAGATGGGAATACTCAGTAACCACACCCACTTTAGGTTGTACACCCTGGAGTAGCAAACCCCATTCTGACCTCATTTGCCCCACCCATTTTCCTGAGCATTTGATGCACACTGACTGCTCTGGTTAGTTGTACCTGGAGGGTCAGGAGGATCAAGGCAGATGGTCTCTTCCTGGAGGAACCCTGCTTCTTTACTCCACATCTCAGGTAGGTTTCCTGTGAGATACCATCTGATCAAGTTAACATGGGTGAGAAAAGTGTCAGGCGTCTGTATGGTCCAAGCCAAGTTCTTGTGCCATTCATGTCTGTTCAGAGATATGCAAGTCATAGAAATGTGTTCTTGTCTGAACACTGATTGGGTGATGCCCCCATGGAGCTCAGAATGTGCCACCCTCTTTTGTCTGAATGAATCCTGAGCCACTATTTCTGAGGGAAACAGTACTCTTCTAACCTACACAGAATTCAAAATCACCATGTGTAGTTTTCCTCCATCAGGAGTAATGCCACATAGCCTCTGGCTGAGGGCTACTTTACTACCCTCTCTGGGAAAATGCCACAATCCCCAGAAATACAGAGATCCCTCCCAAGACCCATTACTAAAGAATGCCAAATGACTTCAGTTTGGAACACCCAGATTTGTGCATCTTAAAATACCCCATGTTCCTTCAGGAAGAATGAGTGCTATAAGATTGGAGATGTCACCTTTCTTCACTCAACTACTTCCAAAATCACGATAGTGACAGCCTGTTTTTACTGAAAGCAGGAAATCCACATTGGTAATTTCTGAAATCAGCTGTCCACATCTTTTCTTCGAAGCGGTGATGCACACCCCTTCCCCTTAGTGCTGAAAATCACCATCAGGAGACCTAAACACAGATGTGGCACTCATCTCAACCCTTTTATCTCAGAGCTCATCCCCACACATACAAAAATAGAACCATACATGAAGCAGGTTGCTGTAGCACAAGACGGTATTCTGAGATACTCTGGAAGCTCAGGAAAGCAGTTACCCCTAGTACAAGATTTCAGGAGCAATTTGGGGAAGATGGCAAGTGACAATATGTCTCAAACAGAAAAAGGAACCCACAACTGCATGGATAAATCAACGGAAGCTCAGGCCTCCAGAATCTTTTCCCAGGACTGCGGCCAACCCAACCACCAGGAAGGACGCAGAAACTTGATGCAAACAGCAAGAGGCTTTAATGAAAGGTAGACGTTTGTACAAACAGGCTCTCTCAGCATGCAGGCTAGAGAGCAGCCCCGTCCCCCAGGCACAGGCATTTTTAAAGGCAAAAACCATAAGCTTAGGGATGGGCTTCAACTGTCTGTCTGTTGAATACGTGACCAGAGTCATGGGTTCCTAGTAAGCCCTTTGTCTTGAGCAGAGGCCTGAGAATCAGATAGCCTCCTGACCCCATCAGTTGTAAAACCTGCAGACCTCAGGATGTGCTAACTAATGGTAGCTATCTCTGTTTCACAGGGACCCTTAATTGTTCATGATTGACAGACACATTGGCCAGTGGGGCAATCTGTTTCCTTCATGAGCCCCTCGGGGAGGGTGGCCATCTGGGAATTCTTGGTAGCCAGTTATCTTATGGCCTTGTAAGGGAGTAATTGCTGGTGGCTGGTAAATTCCAGGCACTAAGTCATAGTAGTAGCCTTGGTCAATTTCTGCGCTATATTTCTTTGCTAATTTTAATTCTTTCACTATCTGAGAACAACTATAAAAAGGATACTTTACTGTCAGCTGAATATTTTAAAGTTTTGAAATTTATAATTTGAAACAATTTTCAAATTCATATATATTCTCATCCTATTCATCCCCCCCCCAAATCGACCAGATCCTCTCCAGCTCCCTACCCACCCAACTTTTAAGTTCTTCCACAGAAACAACCCCAAAAGTCAATACAACAATATAATGTCACAAAACTAGGAAACAAAATACAGCATCACTTTGGTGATTTTCATAAGAATGACACCAGTAAGTTCATATATTTGAATTCTTGGTTGTGGGAGTGTGGCACTCTTTGATAGGGATTAGGAGGTTGGGCCTTTTAGGAGGAAGTGTGCACCTCAGGATGGACTTTGAGGTTTCAAAAACCAAAAGTAGTGTCTCTCTGCTTTTCTGCTGCCTGCAGATCCAAATGGAGAATTCTGAACTACATCCCTGGCACCATGTCTCCCTGAATGCCACTATGCTCGCCAACATGGTGATAATGGAATAAACCCCTGAAACTCTAATCCATCCCCACTTAAATATTTTTCTGAATCAGAGTTGCCATGTTCATGGTGTCTAATCATAGCAATAGAACACTGAGTAAAACAGAATTTGGTTTCAGGGAATGGGATATTGCTGTGACCAGTATGACCATGCTGTTGTTGGCAAAATGCAGACTTTGGACTTTGCATTTGAAAAGAAGCTGAATATGATACATGGGAATTAAGGGGTCATAGTGATAGAAATGTGGAAGAGAGGGGTGCTGAGAGCAATGTTGATTTTGATGGCCTGGCTCAAGACATTTTAGAGGAGATTATTAATATTAGTAGCTTAGAAATCATTTTGTGACATTCAACACCACCAACAAAAATATAAGACAAAAAGAAAACATCAAACTGTAAACAAAGAAAAGCACACACACACATTAAAACAAACAAACAATCCTATTCATCTATGATTTGTTGGACAACTGTCCCTAGCATGACATCTGTCCTGGAGTGATTAATACACGTAGTGTCAGTACATTGGATAAAACTGATTCTCCCTCTCCCAGCAGCTATAATTGACAGTTATCTTGTAAACCATCACCCTGTGGCTAGTGGTCCTGCTCTAGCTTTGGGTGCACTGTGGTGACCAATTTACTTAAAACATGATTTGTGAGTACAGGAATTCACAATCTAGGTACAATTTGTTCTCTATCATTCTATCTGAAAAGGGGTGATTCTTCTCAAAAGTGAACCACAGAACCTAGATTATTTTTTCATTTTTTAATTTGTTAGAAACAAGTTTGAGTTTCATGACAACCCCAGTTCCCTTCTACATCCCGTCCTCCCCTACCTCCCCCAATTAATGAGCAAGTCCCAAGGGCACAGTTGAAGGACCAGTTCTCTCTCATCCTTAGAAACCATTGCAGTAAATTTCCCACCTGACCTGGTGCTGATGGTACAAATGTCACTCACATCTGGACCCAGAAGGATGCATGAGGTTATCAAGATCCACGGGGTGCCAAAAAGTAAGCATCTCCCAAAATGTCAGGAGATCGATATACCTGAAGACGAAAATGATTAAACATGTAATTTATCCATTGACACACCCCTACCTCCTCAAAGTGTGGGATACTCTTATAATACTGCCCTCAAAATGTGGCTTTCTCTTATGAGACTGGGATCTCATCTGTTTCTTTGTTGCCCTACATCAGTTGTTTGTTTTCTTAGTTTATTGAGACAGTGTTCTCGGTACGTATCTAACACTACCCTGCACTTACCAACCTGAGCTACTTTAGCTACTTTCAGGTTACTGTGTAGTAGGACTACAGGTATGATCCACTAGCATGTCTGGGTTTCGAGCATGAATTCTTTTTGTTTTCTTTTCTTTTTTAATTTAAATCAGAAACAAGCTTGTTTTACATGTCAAATCTAGATCATTCTCCCTCCCTTCCTTCCCTGCTCCCCTCCAACCCAATATCACATCCCCTTTCTACTGCACAGGGTGGGTGAGGACTTAAATGGGGGATATTCAAAGACTGTCCTATCATTTGGAGCAGAGCCTAGACCATCGGCAGTGTGTCTAGGCTGAGGGAGTATCCCTCTATGTGGAATGGGCTCCCAAAAGCCCTTCTTTTGCTAGGGATAAATACTGAGCTACTAACAGTGGCCCCATAGATTATCCAGAACTCTTCACTGACACCCACATTCTGAGCTCTCTGGATCAGTCCTATGCTGGTTTCCTAGCTATCAGTCTGGGGTCCATGAGCTCCTCCACGTTCAGGTCAGCTGTTTCTGTGGTTTTCTCCAGCCTGGTCTTGATGCCTTTGCTCATCACTCCTCCCTCTCTACACCTGTATTCCAGAGGTCAGATCAGTACTTAACGGTGGGTGTCTGCTTCTGCTTCCATCAGCTACTGGATGAAGGCTCTAGGGCAGCATATAAGGCATATATTTTACATGTATATTGGTAAAAACAGACTACACATTTGAAAGAAAACTAGTCAATCTCATCATAGGGGAAGGGTGTTTAAGGTAGCTTCTTCACTATTGCTTAGATTGTTAGTTGGGGACAAGTTTGTAGGTTTCTGGACATTTCTCTGGTGCCACATTTCTCTGTAAACCTATAATGGCTCCTCTAATATGGTATCTCTTGTCTTGCTCTCCTCTCTTCTTTCCCTAACATGATCTTCCTGTTCCCTCATTTCTTCTTCTCCCATCCTATTCTCCCCTGCTCTTTCTCCTACCTCTCTCTCTCCCATCCCCCAAGCTCCCAATTAGCTCAGAATTTATTTTCCCTTCCCCATTCTCCGAGGGATGATGTATGTCTGCTTTATAGTCCTCCTTGTTTTCAAGGTTCTCTGTAGGTGTGGATTGCAGGCTGGTAATACTTTGTCTATGTCTATAAACCATATATGATTGAGTACATACCATGTTTGTCTTTTTGTGACTTGGTTACCACACTCAGCATGGTTTCTTCTAGCTCCATCCATTTGCCCATGGACTTCAAGGTTCTATTGATTTTATCCCACTGAGTAGTACTCCATTGTGTAAATGTACCACATTTTCTCCATCCATTCTTCAGTTGAGTGGCATCTAGGTTGCTTCCATGTTCTATCTATTACAAATAATGTTGTTATGAACATGGCTGAAAAGATGTCCTTGTTGTATGAATGTGTATCTTTTGGGTATATGCCTAAGAGGAGAATTGCTGGATCTGGTGGTAGACTGATTTCCATTTTCCTGAGGAACCCTCAAACTGATTTTCAAGTCACTGTATGAGTTGGCACTCCCACAAGGAGTGGAGGAGCATTCCCCTTTCTCCACATCCTCTCCAGCATACTCTGTGGTTGGTGTTTTTGATTTTAGCCATTCTGACAAGAGGAAGACAGAATCTCAGGGTTGTTTTCATTTGCATTTACCTGATGGCTAAGGAAGATAAGCACTCTATTATGTGTCTTTCAGCCATTTTAGATTCCTCTATTGAGAATTCTCTATTTAGTTCTGTACCCCACTTTTTATTGTGTTGTTTGCTGTTTTGATGACTAGCTTCTAGAGTTCTTTGTATATTTTGGAAATCGGCCCTCTGTCAGATGTGTGGTTGGTGAATATCTTTTCCCATTCTGTGGGCTGTGGTTTTGTATTATTGACTGTGTTCTTTGCGTTACAGAATCTTCCCAGTTTCAGGAGGTCCTATTTATTAATTGGCAGTCTCAGTGCCTGTGCTGCTGGTGTTATGTTCAGGAAGCAGTCTCCTGTACCAATTCAATCAAGTGTACCACATGCAAGTGATAAACTGTGTCTGTGAGTCTCAGAGTCACTTTCTCTTGATATGTAATCCATTGCCTAAAGGATTGTCATGCAGTCATATCTTCATGGTGTCTGAGTCCAGGTAATAAACCACTCATGACTTTTCCACCAAAGCCTGATGATGCTCCCAATCTGGCATCCACTCTCTGAGCAGGAAGCACCAGCTGGCCTGTGTTCCATGAATGGGCCACTCACCTATCTGGGAAATTATGGGGCTTTAAATTTGGACCCACCAACTCTGATCACTTTCATGATATTGTCTGTACATGGGAACTGCCTCACCCACATTCTGGGACGAGAGGAACCTTTAGAGTCACCAGATTTCTTGTTAAACGAGAGCTTCCACAGTTGTAGATACCACTGTCTTGTACTGGGTTAAGGGATCTGGGAGTTGGTGGTGAGGGAGGATATGATTGTAGTTCAAAATGCAAAGAATATATCCTTAGTGAGAATATTCAAATGTTTTATTATTGCACCATTTAAACAATATCATCATCTGTGTATGTTGAGGCATGACAAGAATCTGGTATCTCTGAGGTCTTGACACCAAGAACTTTCTGAGCTACACAGGGATAAGATATCTCAGAAACACAAACAATTAACAGAGAAATGAAAGAACATTCAGAAGCCTGCACTGCTGTCTTTGTTCAGAAGATTATTGAATGCTCATGGTGCAAGCACATATGAAGCAGGAAGGATTGGGCCTTGAACAGTATCTGAATGATCACATCTGTTTTGAAACATCCAAGCCCCCTCTTAGTGACATAGCATCTCCAATTAGCCCATAGTTTCAATTCTACATAAACTATTCAAAAACTGGAAACTCATTTTATTGGATTTCTCAAGCTATGAATAGACAAAACAACCATAGCAACATCTATGAAGGAAAACACCCAATTTAGGCTATCTTACAGTGATTTAGTCCATTATTGTCATGGCCGGTGGCAAGGTGGCATGCAGGTAGACAAGGTTCTGAGGAAGGAGCAGAGATTTCCATATCTTGATCCACAAGTAGTAGAAGCAACAGTATGCCACACTGAGTAAATCTTGATCATAGGAAACCTTGAATCCCAGTCACACAGTAACAGAGTTCCTCCAAAAAGTTCATACCTGATCTAACAAAACCACACCTCTTAGTAGTGCCATACCCCCTTAAAGCCATGTTGTTTCAAGCCACCCCACAACCCAAAAAATATAAGCCTGTGGATACCATTCCCATTCAGCACACATGCAGTGTGCTGCAGAAGATTAGGCCACCTGTCTCCTCTTTGTTTTATACCTAGATCAATATTTGTTATCTATCTATTATTTCTTCTCCTTTCCTTCCATTTACTTCCTCACAATATCCTGGTCCATCAGTCCTTCTAATCCTCCATTCACTGTTACATTTGCTCCCCAAGTAGCTGCCCAGTAGCTTCCAATTTCACAGAATATCTATCTTCACAGACCATTTGGATTCCTCCAGTGTTTTCTACACTGGTTCATATTTATCCTACACTCCCAATTACATAAACACATTTTCTGTTTACAAGAATGTCATTCTGGAAAGACGAGAAATACAAGCATTATATTCATTCAAAACCTGATTTGTTTAGGTCATTCTTCTTTCTTTTAAGCTTGCAGGTTCCTCCTCATTTAAGTAAGCATGAGCTCATGGTGTCATGCAGATGCTGATAGCATGTATAATTGCAATGCATATGGAAACAGAATGTCACTAAAGCACTACAGAGATGCTGGCAACCCAGATTACATGTACTCTCCACAATTTAAAGGCAAAGAAGAAGCCAGCAGGAGAATAGAAGCTTAAAAGTCCAACAGGCACCTGTGCCTCAAATTAATCTTGAAAGAACCTGTTCCCCCAAGGCATGCCACATGTCTGTAAGAGGCACAGTAAGAAGGCATCAGGTGAGATGAATGCGTGGGGAGACAGCACTTGTAGCTTTCCTGTCTCTGTTCTAGGGTGTGGTTGGGGTATGTGCCATGGGACCTGCTCTAGCCTTGGTTGTGCTGGGGTGACCAATTTACTTAAATCCTGATATGTGAGAACAGGAATTCACAATCTAGGTACAATTTGTTCTCTATAATTACATCTGAAATGGGGTGAGTCCTCTCAAAAGTGAACCCCAGAGCCTAGATTTTTTTTCATTTTTTAAATTTGAATTAGAAAAAAGATTGATTCACATGACAATCTCAATTCCCTTCTACCTCCAGTCCTCCCCTGCCACCCCCAAATTAAAACCCTACCTATCACAGACAATGTGAAAACCAGACAATGAGCAAGTCCCAAGGGCACAGTTGAAAGACCAGTTCTCTCTCATCCTTAGAAACCATTGCAGTAAATTTCCCATCTGACCCAGTGCTGATGGTACAAATCTTACTCACAACAGGACCCAGGAGGAGGCATGAGGGTATCAAGATCCATGGGGTGCCAGGAAGTAAGCGTCTCCCAACACATGAGGACATTGATGTATCTGAAGATGAAAATGATTAAACATCTAAGTTACCAATTGACACATCCCTACCTCCTCAATGTTTGGTATTGTCTTATAATACTGCCATCAAAATGTGTTTTCTGTTATGAGACTGGGATCTCATCTGGATCTTTGTTGCCCTACATCAGTTGTTTGTTTTCTTGGTTTATTGAGACAGTATTTGCTCTATGTAGCTAACGCTACCCTGCACTTACCAACCTGGGCTATTTTAGCTACAATTTATACAATATAGTAATACTCAGCAGAAAAAAAAATGGAATCTTGAAATACACAGGGAAATGGATGGAACTAGAAGAAACCATCCTGACTTAGGTAATCCAGTCCCCAAAAGACAAACATTGCATGTACTCACTCATATATGAATTTTAGACGCAGAGCAAAGGATTACCAGCATACAATCCTCTTCTGAAAATAAACTAGGAAACAAGAAATACTCTAAGATAAAAATGCATGGATCCCAGAGAATGGGAAGGGGCAGGATTTTATGACATAATTGGTAGCATGAGGGTAGGTGACAGGGAGCTTTCCAGAATGAGAGCAGGAGAAGAGGAGGGGAAATTAGGAAACGGAGGACCAGAAATGTTGAGTTGGGGGAAGAAAAGAGGAGAGCAGGATTAGAGATACCATAATAGAGAGATCTGGCACTAGGGATATTTCCAGAGATCTACATGGATGACACAAACTGACAATCTAGGCAATCGTGGAGAGGGTAACCTAAAAGCCCTTCTCCTATAATGAGACTGATTACTATTTTTATGCCACCCAAGAGCCCTCATCCAATGGCTGATTTAAGCAGAGGCAAACATCCACAGATAAACACTGAACTGACCTCTGGAATCTAGTTGGAGAGGGAGGAATGCAGATCAAATGTGTCTGTTAGAGCCTGGTGAGACCCGAAGAATTAGCTGGCCTGAGATAGGGGGAGCACATGGACCCCAGAAGCTGTCTGAGAGGCCAGCACAGGACTGAATGAGACCCCTGAACATGGATGTCAATGAGGAGGCCTCTGCACTCTAGGGGCCCCCTGATAGTGGATTAGTATTTTCCCTGATGTAAGAAGGGACTTTGAGAGCCCATCCCATGTGAAGCGATGCACTCTTGGCATGGACACATGGGGGAGGGCCTAGTCCCTGCCCAGGATGATGTGGTAGCCTTTGTGGAGTCCCTTCAAAGGCCCTACCCTGCCTTGGGAGTGGAGGATGGATGGGGTGGGAGGCAGCTGAGGGGTTGTAGGGAGTGTTGGGGAGGAGGTAAGTGAAAAGGGATTGACATGTGAAGCAAGCTTGTTCCTAATTTGAAATAAAATATTAATTACAAAAAAATAAAAATAATTTAAAAAAGAAAAGAAGAAAAAACTGCCCTAGGGAGGCCTCTAGGTACAATAACCTTTTTGCAGCTTCAGCTGACCAATCAACTGAGGAAACATTCCCCAGGCAAGAGGTGTACCAATCCTGAGACTATTGCTATGCAACTAGCAGAGCTCCAGACACTCCCCTTCCTCTACCCCAATATATTCCCTGCCTCACTGACCCTCGGGGTCACTCCTATTCTGTAGTCCCTGTGCTACAACACTTCCACAGAATTGGGCCAGGGGCTTGAGGTTTTAAATAAAGACAAGACAGCAAGTCTATCTTGCAGGGAGAATGCCCTTTATTCCTACAAGTGTGGGGGCTTATATACCAGTGAGCAAGCATGGCTGAAAACCACCCAGGTCACAAGTTCCGGTTCCCATGCCCATCAGGCAATCCTGAATGGGCAAATATCAGGATAACAGGTACTTGCACTTCAAGGAAGGAAGAAAACTGGATGTATTTGCTAAGTAACCTCCTAGTCACAGCTGGTCAGCAGACACCTATGGGGGAAGGTCCCAACACTATTCCACCCACTCTGTTAGATGGACAGAGGGCCAAGTTTATCTCATAAATTAAAAAGACTCTGCTTTTGCTTTGGATCTAGTATCTTGGTGGTTTTGGGGTTTCAGAGTCTGGGCACAACATGAAAGGCCAAATTGAGGTGTGATAGCAAGAAACAGTAGGTTCAGGTCCAGCTCCAGACATGTGAGTAGGTAGCTGAGTAGGCCAGTCAGGGAGTCCTTTTTTCTTAATGCATATGCAAGTATCAGATGTTAGTTTGGTATGGAGGCCATGCCAACACACTTTTGGGTGACCATCACTTTATTGGATCCAGGAAAAGATTTTACCCTTTTCTTGATTTGGAGTATCTAGTAAGTTTTTGGGCCTGGTTTCCCTTATAGAACTTTAATATGCCCATGTGCTACACAATTTTAAGTCATCCAATAAATGGAGTGCATCCTCTTCTATTCCCAGGAATGTAGTCTATACTGGATGGGTGGTACCTGATAGATGGTGCTGCTTCTGGGTCTACCCAGGGACCTCTTGTCCTTCTTCCTCAAAGTGGAGTCAGCTGTTTGTAAAATGGAACCTCCTGGGCCCCAGACGGAAAGAAATCTGTTTCATACACTATAGAGAAGAGTGATGGATAGCATGATATCAAAAGTAGGGACTAAAAGAAAATCAAAGGCAATATACCATGTTGATAGACTGGGGGGCACCATAATTTGTCCCAAATCTGAACTCCCCTGGACAAAACGCTTGAAATTTCTTGAGTCTCACAAGAGACATTATTTGTCATTACTAGGTCTGTAGTGGGAGCAGTGAGGACTAAGCTGTGGAAGTAGTCAGCATTGCCTCTCTAGCTGTTTCTAGACTTGATCAATTGTGCTTTCTTCCTTGTCCACCTCATCTTCCTTCTCCTAATCTTCTATGTCCTCTGCTTCTTTTCCTCCCTGACCTTGTCTGTGGGCTCTGTGATGGCCTGTGGGTTGTTATCAAACTCTTTCATGACCTTTGGTGACAAGGTTGTCAGAGATGGTACCGCACCCTATGTCTAGATATTGGCATCGAGGCAGTAATTGGACCGTATATTTCTAGGTATATCCAACAAGTCCTTGTCATCAGAGTTTTCATCTGTTGTAACTTTCACTTGCACTTACCGTCAGAGTTACAAATCGCAGATAATACCCACTCTTATACAATTTACCACCCCAGTACTCAGGCATTTTAGCATCAGTGTCACAGCTGTGTTCATTTGTCCAAACCTCAGGTCTGTGGGATTAACAGGATTAGCCAGTCTTCCTAGTCTTTTGGATTGGTAGATTCTGAATGCTTTCTCTGTGGAAAGTTGCTCAGGAAATCTTTCCCAATCATTCTTGACACCATTTGGCAGTGAGAGTTTTCACTTCATATGTGTTTTCTAGCTACACAGGTACTTTGTAATTTATCATCATCTATATACCAAATAGCCATGTTGCTTCACCTGGCTTGCTCACCCTGCTTCTTATACGATCCAGGACCACCAGCCCATGATGGGTAATGCTATCATGATTAATGCCCACATTGATCAATACCTGCATTGATCAATACCCTCATTGATCAATATTTGAGAAACTGCCTTGCAACTCATCTTATGGAAGCTTTCCTCAACTGAAGCTCCTTCCTCTTTGATGACTCTAGATTTTGTCAAGTTAATGCAAAATCAGGCAGTATATCCACCTATCTCCAACTGGAACTGTTCCTTGAAGATGGTGGGCTCAATTGCATGCAAGGAGACAAAGTAACATCACATCAGGGAGTCTTTGTAGTCACTGAGCTGGCAGTCAAAATGGGTGTGAAAGATTGTGGGCCAGCAGTTTTGTAGCATAGACCTCAAACTGGCACCCTCAAATTTCCTGCAGGATGCAGGTCTTTTGGTCTGAGAAATTTAAAACTCTAGTGTGAAAATTCCAGTCTTTGGATTATTGCATCTAGTCATCAATGTTATCAATGATTGTAACTAGATTTTTTCCATTTGATTTTTGTTATTCATACATATCTTTTTTGTTCTCATTTGCATATTTTCTTGCCTTCAATGACTGTATTCTAATTTTACATTTTAATTTATTTATTAGTTTCTCACTATAAAATTTTATCTCCCTAGTGTTTGCTTTATGGGTTACTATATAATAATATATATATATATATATATATATATATATATATATATATTAGGGGATTTCGATACAGGGTTTCTCTGTGTCTTTGGAAGCTGTACTGCAACTAGTTCTTGTAGACCAGGCTGGTCTCAAACTCACAGAGATCTGCCTGCCTCTGCCTCCCCTGTACTTGGATTAAAGGCATATGCCACCACTACCTGGCCATATATTCTTATAGCATTTTAAATTACATCATCTATTTATTGTAGGTGTAGGTGTCAGAAGAAAACTTGCTAGAATTGGTTTTCTCCTTCCATTATATGAGTTCTGGGGAATTGAACTCAGATAATTAAGTTTGGCAGCAAGTGCCTCAACCTCAAGCTATATCAGAGCCCTAATTTACATAGTAGAGAAACTTCAATTTCTTCCTTAACACTTTCATGTATGCATATGATACATCCTTACCACACTCATCACCCTGCCTTCTCATATCCCTCTCCCACCCAGGCCAACCTCACCTCCTTCTAAGAAGACTCCCCTATCAATGCCATGTTTTTTGTTTTCTTT
The DNA here is from genome assembly GCF_003668045.3 of Cricetulus griseus. Classification (NCBI taxonomy): domain Eukaryota; kingdom Metazoa; phylum Chordata; class Mammalia; order Rodentia; family Cricetidae; genus Cricetulus; species Cricetulus griseus. Next base: position 993,225 of record NW_023277363.1, on the reverse strand, counting down.
TTGTTCTGTGACCCACTGATTTCAATGAGGTTCACCGCTATGGGCATAGGTATGGAAATATACCCTGGACCATGGGTAATTCACAGTGGCTACACTGAAGACAATGATCCCTATTTACCAATAGTCATCACCGGCTAGTACATATTTAGGGCTGGGCCAGGCTCCTTGAGCCACTGCTCCCACCCATGACTGAGTGCTGACAAGTCCTCTCTTATGTAAGTCTCATGCAGCTGAAGCTTCTGTGAGTTCATTTCTGCAACCTGCAAGTTCGTGAGTGCATGCGTCATGTCCTGTCCACAAGCAGAATTTCACACTCCTTTTCCTTCTCTTCCAGTTCGTACATTCTTTCTGCCCTCTCTTCCAGGATCTTCCCTGAGTCTTGAAGCCAGTGATAGGGATACTGAATTCAGAGGGAGTATTCAGTAGTCACTTAATTATTAGTACTTTTACCAGGCTCTGTATTAGTTTTCAGTTTTTGAATTATCACTGTTCACCACAAAAACAAGGTTCTCTGACCAAGGCAGAGAGAAGCTCTAGTTTATGCATGTAAACATTTGTGAGCCTATTTGGAAAACAAAATTAGTAGGTTCAACCTCAGGGCCTAAGACCTCCCCAACCATGTGACTTTGACCAGATATGCAGACCACACCTCAAATCCAATCATAAAAATGTTTGTCACTCCCATAAAAATCATGCTACTGTTTCATCAGTGCCCATATCTTACTTGGCTGGTTGACATTACAGTATAAACAGCTGACTTTTCTTCTCCAGATGCCTATATAGCAAAGCTATCCAGTAGAGCGGAAGATTCCAGCTGAGTTCTAGCATGGTTTCTCTATGCTCTGTAATCTAAGTTTGTGATATCTTCAGTAATAAGATCTTACCATTGAGTTCTGGATTTCTGGTAGGTAATCAGGTAACCAAGGTAACCAAGAACAACCAATTATATCTTATCAAACTTAATTTTAGAATTATAGTAACTTAATTCCAGAAAGATACAGAAAAATGTTTAGTCTATTCCCATTTTGGTACTACTTTTTTTAAGCATACTACATGTATAGATGTATTATAGTTCCCAAGTAGACACAACACTTGTTATCAGACTAAATTCTAGGCTGTTTGTAGCCTGATAATCAATATTTAGCAATACGTAGTTGGTAAAACAGAATCAGGTTTCTTCCATAGAGGCAACCTGGAGAAGTAGAGATGTCAACTGGCCCCAAATCTACATTTTGGCAGATTCTGGGGCACACAAGCACAAAGAGCTTTCACGGGGATGTAAAGGAAGAGAAAAGCAGGTAGACAACATGCCTATGCCACATGGGGTGATTTTTTTCTTTCTTCATTATTCTGATCATATATTGGAGCTCAGCCTCTGGGAGAGACCATATAGTTCTTTTAGCGATGCATTACATTGATGCAAGTTCAACCTCAAAACAATCACCATGATTTGTGTCAGAGATACAGGTGATTAATGAATGAGGTGTGGCAATACACATAGTGGTGTTATCTAAATATCATCAGATGTTCTGTAAATACAGAAAAAGATTATACAACAGATATCATTTTAATCATGTAGGTGAAGGTCCTCTAGAATTCAGAATTGTTGGCAAGTGTGACATGGTCATATCAAATGTCAAAAATAAGCTTGTAGAAAGGCAAATGCAGCTGAAGCAAAAAAGAACTTTGCCAAGTATAACCCCCAAAGGATTTTTTCACTGCTATAAGAGTATTTCATATACTGTCATATATTTTAAAGGAGCTAGATGAAGAAGAGAGAACAAATGTATATTGTTTCTTCTGTGACAGATCTTATTTGTTGTTTCAAGTTCTCTTCACTCATGCCAAGTATTCTAACTCATCAACTAGCGCCATATGATCACTTCAGTACTGTTCTCACTGGCATACTTATCACCTTTTTATATATTATAGGTATAACAACACAATTGTATGCATATGTTAGACAAGGTTGGCTCCAGGGAAGAGTGTCTAATAGAGTCACAAATGTGCTATGACTGAAATGCAGATGAATGTACTTGAATATTTTACAATGTCAGAAAATGCACAATAACAAAAAGATCACAAGGTTGGGTGGTTTAAATTTGTCAAATAATCCCTCTTTCCTTGGTAACATGGTCAAGAAAGGAATAGGTTTTTTTTACTACATTTATTTTAGAGACAGGGTTACTTTCTGTAACAACCATGTCTGACCTTGAACTTGCTCTGTAGGCCAGACTGGCCACTAATGCAAAGAAATCCACCTGCCTCTCCCTCCAAAGTGCTGGGATTAAAGGTGTGTGCCACTGCCAGTAAAGTTTTTATTCCCCCCTTAGTTATTTTTAATTTATTTTTCTTTCATATATTAATCAAAACTGCATTATCTCATCCCTCCCCCCTCCCAGTCTGGCAGGTAGATAAGAATTATGCAGGCTGCATGATTGTTAGTTCATTCTTTGTGAACCCCTATAATCCCAGGACAGTAGAGTCTGTGGGCTTCCTTCTGCAGGACTCCCCCAGTTCCA